>NC_043717.1:109921705-109960060 GCF_006229205.1 Suricata suricatta
GCCCATCTCCCCAGACGCTGGCTCGAGGCTCGAGGCGGGCAGCGGCTCCACCTCCTCTTCCGGCTGCCACCCCGGGGGCGGGGCCAGAGCCGGCCCCTCCCCCGCCTCCTCCTCCCCCGCCGCCGGGGGCGAGCGCAGCCTCAGCCCGGGCTCCCAGACCTCCGGCTTCTCGGGCTCCCTTTTCTCTCCTGCCTCGTGCTCCATCCTCTCAGGCTCCTCCAACCAGCGGGAGACCGGGGGCCTCCTGTCACCCAGCAGTAAGTTGGGCCCGCTGCGGGTGGGCTCGGTGGGTGGCTGACAGGCGGCAGGCCGGCAAGCAGGGCTGGGCAGGCGGGGCCCAGCGGGCACAGCCTCTCCCCCTTCTCTTCCTTCTCCAGCACCGTTTGGTGCCTCGAACCTCCTGGTGAACCCCCTAGAGCCCCAAAATGCAGACAAGATCAAGATCAAGATTGCAGACCTGGGCAACGCCTGCTGGGTGGTATGAGCCGGCCTGGAGAGCAGAGCCGGGCACCTGGCTGCGAGGGCAGGGGCACAGGCTGGGCTCCTCCAAGCCCCAGGGGGTCCGACCTGCCACTCGACCAGACCCCGGGGTCTGCCTTGAGACACAGACCCAGGACTGAGCCCAGACCAGCGTCCGTCCCATCCAGTCACCAGAACTGGACCCACTGCGAGGGGCGGGGGACCACTGGGAAGAGACCAGTCCCTCTCGGGACCTCTGGGGACCCTGAGGCTCAGAGGGAGCCCCGCTGAGCTCTTAGGTTGCTCGACCCAGAGGTGGGAGATGGTGGGGGCCGCTGGGGGCGGGCCAGCCATGGCCCCAGCTCCTCCCCAGGGCTCCCCTTGCCCCCAGCACAAGCACTTCACCGAGGACATCCAGACACGCCAGTACCGGGCCGTGGAAGTGCTGATCGGGGCAGAGTACGGGCCCCCTGCCGACATTTGGAGCACCGCGTGCATGGTATGCCCTAGCTACTCTGGCCTCCCCCTCCCCCCGCCACCACCAGCAGCCTCACCTTCTCCCCCTTTCAGGCCTTCGAGTTGGCCACTGGAGACTACCTTTTTGAGCCTCACTCTGGAGAAGACTACAGTCGTGACGAGGGTAGGGGGAGGCCAGCCCTGGGCCCAGGCTGGGGGCCTTCGGCCGCCCAGCCACCGCCCAGCCTTCATTCTGTCCACAGACCACATCGCCCACATCGTGGAGCTTCTAGGGGACATCCCCCCAGCCTTCGCCCTCTCAGGCCGCTATTCCCGGGAGTTCTTCAACCGGAGAGGTAGGGCCGAGCAGGCTCGGGCCACCTGGGTATACGGGGTGGGGCAGGGAGCACAGGCTCCAGACAGGGGGAGCACTGGGTCCAGAGGCCCCCTTGCTGGCAGGGCCTAACCCCAAGCCGGCCACCCACCCCCAGGAGAGCTGCGGCACATCCACAACCTCAAGCACTGGGGCCTGTACGAGGTGCTCATGGAGAAGTACGAGTGGCCCCTGGAGCAGGCCACGCAGTTCAGCGCCTTCCTGCTGCCCATGATGGAGTACATCCCCGAGAAGCGGGCCAGCGCGGCCGACTGCCTCCGGCACCCTTGGCTCAACCCTTAGGCCCCACGGGCACTTGGTGCAGCTTGAGGCACGCCTGCCCCCCACCCCCAGTGCCTTCAGGGAAAGCTGGACGGCTCCTGCGCCCCCCTCACGCGTGCCCCACGGCATGGCCGAGAAATGCTGGAGCCGGGCCTGCCCTGCAGCATTTGTTCTGTCCCCAGCCTGACAGGGGGCCCCGGATGGGAAGTGTGCGTATTTCTTTTCTTAATAAAGTGTGAACTGAAACGTCAGCGTCCTGGAGTGACAAAAGCACAGCAGCCGAGGTCGGGCCAGGAGCTGGTTTACTCTGGGTCTGCCCCCCAAGCTGGCCGGGATGCTGGGAGCGGGAAGGGGGAGCGAGCTGAGGCAGGCCCAGGGACAGCCTAGGCCTCCACAGCCCGGCCATTGATGATACGGATGTGGCGGATGATGTCCTGGATGGCTTCTGAGGTCGTGCCTTGGCCCCCGATGTCCGGGGTGTGCATCTGCGGGACACGGGCGAACCTGAGCACACGCCTGGGCCCTGACAATGCCTGACCCCTACTCTGCGGGTGGCCCAGGGCCGCCCACTGCCTCCCAGGGCTTGCAGGGGCCGGACCCGCCAGGAGGAGGGCGGTGGTGCCAGCCATGGCCGACAGAGTCCTACCGCAGCTGCTATCGCACTCCCCTTGGGGACAGCAGGAAGTGCCGGTCATCACCTCCAGCCCCTCGGGTGGCATGCCAGGTCAACCCCCTCCAGGGGAAGGGGCAGGGGTGGGCAGGGGCGGGGGGAAGAGGAGCCTCACGCTTTCGTTGTCCATGGACGCCAGCACGGCCTTGCGGATGGAGGTGGCATAGGAGTGGAGCCTAAGGAGGGAGGGCGGCTCTCAGTCGGGGCCTGGGGGCTGGCGGGGGGCTGACAGTCGGGGGCCACGAAGCTGCTTACTTGAGGTGGTCGAGCATCATGCAACTTGCCAGCAGCGTAGCCGTGGGGTTGGCAATGTTCTTATTGGCAATACTCTTGCCGGTGTTCCTTGTAGCCTAGAGGGGGCAAGACAGAGAAAGGGGATGGTAAGTATAAGAACGTGGGGTGGGGCACCTGCGTGGCTCAGTCAATCGAGTGAAGTCAATTGACTTCAGCTCAGGTCATGATCTCATGGTTTGTGAGTTCGAGCCCCATACCCGGCTCACTGCTGTGAGCAGGGTGTAGGGGCACCTAGGGGGCTCAGTTAGGTGTCTTGACTCCTGGTTTTGTTTTAGCTCAGGTCATGATTTCACAGTTCATGAGTTCGAGCCCTCAGTTGGGTTCAGCGCTGACAATGCAGAGCCTGCTTGGGATTCTGTCCCCCCTCCAAGGCCTGTTCCTTGTTCTCTCAAAAATAAAAAAATTAATAAACTTAAAAAATAAAAAAAAGAATGCAGAGCGTAGGATTCCATTTGAGTGAAGTGTCCGGAACAGGCAAATCCACAGACAGAAGGCAGAGCAGTGGGTACCAGGGTGAGGGCGAGGTCACAGAATGCTGGCTAACATGGCGGGGGTCCCCTTTTGGGGTGATAGAAATGCTCTGGAACCAGACAGAAATGATGGTGACCCAACACTGTACATATACTTAATACCCCTGAATCGCTCATTTAAAAACGGTTTCACTCTGGGGGCACCTGGGTGGCTCAGTCGGTGAAGCATCCAACTCTGGCTCAGGTCATGACTTCACTGTGCGTGGGTTCGAGCCCCTCATCGGGCTCTGTGCTGATGGCTCATAGTCTGGAGCCTGCTTCAGATTCTGTGTGTGTCTCTCTCTCTCTTTGCCCCTCCCCTGCTCACGTGGGGTCAGTCTCTCTCTCAAAAATAAACACTAAAAAAATTTTTTAAATGGTTTCACTGCTACACAAATTTTACCTCATAAAAAGACTTAAAAATCGAAGCTAACAAATAGACCAACAAAACATGAGTCCTCTGTAAGGTAGAATATTGAGAGCCATAATTAGCACTACTGTTGGGCCACATGGCCGTGGTACAGTGTGGATAAGCCTTCAGAACACCACATTCATGGGGCGCCTGGGGGGCTCAGTTGGTTGAGCATCCTGCTCTTGATTTCAGCTCAGGTCATGATCCTAGGGTCGTGTGACCAATCTCCACATTGGGCTCCACACTGAGCCTAAGAACTGCTTAGGGTTCTCTCTCTCCCTCTGCCCCTCTGCTCGCACACGCTTTCTCCAAAATTAAGGAAAACAAAATACTACGCTAAGGGAAAGAAGCCAATCCTAGAAGGCCACACAGTATGTGACTCTGTAGGAGACGGCCAGAAAAGGCAAAGCCAGCGGAACAGAAAGCAGAGGCTGGGACTGGCAACCAAAGAGCACAGGGTTTCTTCCATTTTTCTTTCAAAGATTATTTATTTTGAGAGAGAGGGCACAACTGGGGGAGGGGCAAAGAGAGAGGGAAAGGAAGAAAGGAAATCCCAAGCAGGCTCCACACTGTTAGCACGGAGCCTGATGCAGGGCTCGAACTCAGACACTGTGAGATCATGACCTGAGCAGAAATCAAGAGTCAGTCGCTCAACCAACTAAGCCACCCAGGCGCCCCGAATACTGGAGGCGACGACAGCACTCGGGGATGAGACGGGGGCGACGGCCGCACCGTATCACGCAGCTTCCATGAAGCGGACGGGGCGCGAGCTCTAGAGCACAGAAAGGCCAGCGGCCCCGGCAACGCTGGCGGCACTCACTGTCTCAAACACGGCGTACACGTGCCCATAGTTGGCCCCAGCCACGAGGCCAGGGCCCCCGACCAGTCCTGCGCAGACGTTGTTGACAATGTTCCCATAGAGATTGGGCATCACCATGACATCAAACTGCTGGGGCCGGGACACCAGCTGCAGGGCAAGGGGGGCAGACAGAACAGCTTGAGCACACGGGAAGCCCCCTGCGCCCGAGGCAGGCCGCCCTGGAGCCCGGCAGGCCACCTACCTGCATGGTGGTGTTGTCCACGATCATGTTCTCAAAGGTGATCTGGGGGTAGCGGGCTGCCACCTCCTTGCAGCATTGGAGGAAGAGCCCGTCGCCCAGTTTCCTAGGAGGGGGGCACAAGACACAGCTTGGCCACTATGATAGTCAGTCGGAGGGACAGGGTGTACGGATGGCCACAGAAGCTGTCTGAGGGTCTAACCTCTGACCAGTCCCCCACCTGTACGCGGGCACCATCCCGCTCTACCTGCCCAGCGTGTGCACTGTGGTGAGGCTGTGGCTGGGAGAGGGGCAAGAGGGCACGCCCTGCGGCACGGCCCCTTGGGGGATGGCCAGGGCCCGGGGGCCCCAAATCCCTAGCAGGAGGGCAGAGGAGGCTGTTCAGTTCAGCCGTCTCACAAACGCCTGCGGAACAGATCAGGTGGGCGCACAGCAGGGGCGGGACGCACATGATGTTGGCCTTGTGCACGGCCGTCACTTTCTTGCGCCCGCTCTCCTGGGCCAGCTTGAAGGCATATTCAGCAATGCGCAGGGACTTGGCCTTGGTGATGATCTTCAGGCTCTCCACCACTCCAGCCACACTCTGGGGCAGAGACGGAGAGACAGGGCAAAGAGACCCTCTGGCACAACTGTCTCCTTGGGCCTGGCCAGGCTTGCCCCCAGCCCCCACGACCCAAGGACAAGGGGACAGCCCGGGCCCCACCCACCTCGTGCTCTAGGCTGCTGTACTCGCCCTCTGTGTTCTCCCGGACGATGAGGATATCTATGTCCCTGTGCCGGGTCACCACCCCTGGCAGGCTCTTACAGTGGATGACATTGGCATAGAGGTCCAGGCTGGTACTGGGAACACAGACAGAAGAGCGGCCGGCTGGTGCCACAACTGTCTGCCGGCTCACTCCACCCCTGCCGAGCCCCCAGCCTGTGCACTTGGCTCTCACCGAAGGATGTTGTTTCGGGATTTGTGGGACGGTGGTAGGTTATGATTTGTTTCGATATTACCTGCAGGGCAGAAAAAAGACAGGCTGGAGAGGGGCCCCTGGGCTCAGCGATGCCACCGTATTCCCCACCCTGAGCGAGGGAACGCGTGCCAAAGGCGGCATCGACCAGAGAAGGTGGCTCTTACCAGCGGAAGTAAGCCCCGTGAGGGCAGAGGGCGCGTGCGCGTGCGCACGGTCCACTGATGGGTTCCAAGGGCCTAGAGCAGCCCTGGCCCGCAGCAGGCACTTGATAAATACTTACTTAATGAATGAACAAATGAATGAACAAGGGTTGGCAGCTAGCTAAGAGATCTTGCCAGACCCCGGGCAGGAAATGGCAAGATCAGGGTCTGGCTGGAGAGAAAGTGACCACTCCTGTTCACTAACAGGCTGGCTAGCCAGGCTGGCGCCAGCAATGTGACCTTGGCCAGCGTCGCTGTTAGGCCCTGCATCGAGGCGCCATGGGAGCCCCAGTTCAGGGGCTAGTGGGGGCTGCCTGGAAAAGACTATAGTTTGGCCTGGGGCGGACCCAGGGCAAAAAGAACAGGAGCGGCAGGGCGCCAGCAGCCTCCAGGAAAAGGCGGTCAAAGGGTCCCAAGCAGAGCAGGCTTTTCTCAGGGCCCACTAGGGAAGCCCCCTTGAGTCGCGCCCTGCCTATACTGCCGTTGCCCACAACGTCTTAGGCTCCCTTCAGTTGCCATGGTGGCACCTTGGCTTGACTCCCAGGGGCTGGGGCTCTACCCGGGTTCATCTTTGCTCACCCAGAACAGGTGATGAGCTATAGTTTACAAAATGAGTCATACAGTTTAAGAACGTGTACCAAACCAAGGTAAACTGAGAATGGGCTACAATTCCTATCTGCAACACCCATAGCTGGGCCAGCTGGAAGCAAGGCGGCAGGCGGAGGGTTAAAGCTGCGTCCCTGTGACATGCAGTTTGTGAAAAAAGACTCTGAGTGTCAAAGCTGACCCCAGCAGAGAGGGCTGCTCCAGGAGAGGAGGGCACGGCGTAGTGCCACCAAGCTCTCAGAATCGCAGCCTGGACTCCAAAAGCTTCTGTCCACTCTCCAAGCACAAGAGTCCCCCCCAGCCAGAAAACCTCTAAAGTCAGAGTCGTGCGGCCCCAGGGACAAGTGTGTGTCTGTCAGCTTGGAAATGAAAGGGATCATGCACAGCGTCCCATCCTGGCTCCCGCGCTCACCCTTCAGGGCCACACGGTTCCGACGGATGGCCATGATGGCATTGCGGATGTCCTCTTCATCAGCGTTGGAGCTCACATGCACCTCTTCAAAGTCCACTGGCACACATGCGTGCCTGGGGCAGAACTGGGTCAAGGTGGCAGGCCTGGGGCCTCCCCCATGCCTCTTCTAGGAAGCCTGCCCAGACCACTGGGTGCAGAGGCCTCTCCACCACCACTGCCCACCCTGACCTGGCTCTGGCTGAAAGGAGACTGGGTCTGCCTGCGCCAACTGACAGGGAGATGCCTGAACTCCACGACAGTTAGCAGGCCCGCTGTGCCACCTTCCCTGCGCCCAGGCCAGCCTGGCGGGATCACGGGCACTGGGACAAAGGGCCTGGGCTTTCAGTCCTCTTGCTACTGCCTCACAGGGCGCTCTGGGCTTACGGGCCAATGGGCTTCTGGGCTTATGGTCCCTCTTGGCACAGTTATCAAGCCCCCCACCCCACCCCACGCCAGGGTATACCTCCCCTAGGGGTACAGGTCAAGGGGAGGTAGGCCCAGTGGGCGTATACCTGAACACAGACTTGACATGTAACATGAGCTCTGGCCCGATGCCATCCCCCGGGATCATGGTCACTGTGTGCCGCCCACCATACTTAGCCGACGGAGGCTGGAAAGATGGGAAGGTGACGGTGGGCCCGGTGGGCTGGCCAGTCATGAGGTTCCAGCTCCGGGTACCTGACCCCCGCCACCCCAGCCAGCCCAGCCAAGCTAATGGGGGAGGGTCCTTGGTCAGAAGGACTGTGGCAGAAGCAGTCCCACCCCCTGCCTGGACTGGGCTCAATCCCAGAGCAACTAAAAGCCCCAAAACTTAACAGGCAGATGAGAAAAATACTTACAATTGTCTGTTGCTAGAGGGTAAGAGGAAGGAAGAAGACACGAATCAGCCAGCTTGGAGGAACAAGGTTGTGCCCAGCGAACCGGGGCCTTTCCCCTGGGGACACTGTGCAGTGGGCTTCGGGTAAGGAGGTGGGGCAACCTCTGGAGGCCACGCCTCAGAGAGAAGGACCCGGAGGGCCAGGGAAAACGGGCAGGCACAGCACACATACATGCACACACACATACATGCAGGCATGCACACGCCTCCGCACGTGTGCACACATACACACGCACATACACACTCTAGCAGGTACTTACTGAAAAGCTCCTGTGGGAGGCCTCATGGGCACCAAGAACCTGGCGAAGAGAACCCATTGCCACCGGTTGTTGTCCAGCCCAGAAAGTCAATTCGGTAAAGGCCAGGGGAACTCTTAGCAGGGAAGACCAACCGTCCCCACCACGCCCAGCCAGGTCCCACGCTTTATCCCTCCATCTCACCCCTGCACCATCATGTGGTGGACAGCACGCAGTACGCGCCCACACAAATGGCTCCAGAGCCTCCATTTCCCCGGGACCAGCCAGTCAAAGCATCGGAGAGGGTCACGGCGACCCGCTAAGCTTCCACCAGCTCCGTATTCAGTTATTTAAGTCACGTTTCTCTCTTTTGTTGCTCCTGATTCTTTACTAGCCAATAATGAGTCCTGCTCAGGGGAGTTTGCTGTCTGTAACATGGAAAAGTTGGCACGCTGCACGAGGCACAATAGGGACCCATTTTCACAAACCAGAGGGCCACCACAACAATCATTTTATCATTTTTTAAAATCTCTTTTCCTTATGGAGTGCCTGGGGGGCTCAGTTGGCTAAGTTGTCCATCCGACTTGTGATTTTGGCTCAGGCCATGATCTCACAGTTCGTGGACTCGAGCCCCATGTTGGGCTCTGTGCTGACAGTGCAGAGCCTGCTTGGGGTTCTTACTCTGTGTCCGTCTCAAAACAAATAGACTTTAAAAATGTATAAAAAAATCTTTTTTCCTTATTATGAAAACAACATATAGTCCTAACACGGAGAACAGAACAAAAAGATGGCACCCAGCCCCTTGTCTACCCAGAGACAATCACTGTTGGCATTGTGGAAACAGTTCTCCAGAATCACAAGTTCAAAGCAAATGCACCAGGGAAAATTTATGCATTTTTAGAAGAATAACAGCCACCAGTTCCAGAGGGCTTTCACAAAGGACTGCAAAACTGCTCTGTGGCCTGTACGGAAGATGAACGTCCCCAAGCCCGACTCTGAGACAGCCACGCCTGACCACACCAATGCCACACCTGACAGCTTTAGAGTAAAAGGCATCTGAGCCGAAGGGGACAGGTGCTGAGCACTGATCCATCTAGAGTCCCCGCGCCGCCCTGTGTGACACATTCCCTGCAGGCAGCCTGCGGGTCCGCACGCTCTGCTCCCGGCTGCTCCCCACCTGGGGACACACCCAGGTGTCTCTCAATCCAAAGAGGCAGAGGCAGAGCTGAAGTGCTTTTGTCACTCGGAATGCTCTGCCGACTGCTACTGGGGCAGTAGCAGAGTCGCTGCGGCCACTTTGCAAAGAGCCATACCTTCCTGCTAGCAGTCTAGAAAGCTCAGACAGAGGCTGATTATGGCCTCTGGGTCTCCCAGGCACAAAGCGGCCGCTTGCGCAGGCTCTGGCAGCAAGGTGTGCGCTCACCCAGCCAGGCCAGGGCCAGGAGGGGAGTGGCCACTAGGACAAAAGGCTTCGGGGTATCTGCTCCTCCCTGTGGCCCCTGGATCTGCAACCACGGGCACGCTCAGGGCTTTCCAATTTCCTTTCTAGCACTTGGCAGTATGGGACTCATCATCTTTTTTTTTTTTTGAGAGTGAGCGAGCGAGAGGGAGAGGGAGAGAGGGAGGAGAACAATCATGGGCAAGCAGGGAAGGGGCAGAGGGAGAGGAAGAGAATCTTAAGCAGGCTTCATGCTCCACGCAGAGCCCAACCTTATGACCCCGGAATCACGACCGGAGCTGAAATTAAGAGTCTGATGCTTAACCGCCCAGGCACCCCGAATTCATCTTGTAGGCTCTTGATACAACTTACAGAAGGAGGCGTCCACTGCCTTTCTTCCAGGAAGCCTTCCCGGATGCCATAAGGCTGCCGAGCTGTTGGTTCCCCTTGGCTCCCAAAGCCGTACCTATCCCCACCCCCCCACTGCCCCACCAACCACAATGTCCCTGGGTTGTCCCTAGCAACTGCCTTGCTCCCTTTCCCAACCCTGAAGCCCTTGAGAGTAGAGCCCATTACTGGTCCAATTTCCTACTGTCATCCGAAGACCTTACAGAATGCCTGTTCCAGGACTCGGACAGAAGGAACATTTCCTGAATTAATGAGCATACCAGAAGATGAAGGAAGAGATGGTGGCTCGGGGGTCAGGGAGGCCTCGTCTAAATCCACTATCTCTTGGGAGCAGTTTCACCTTGCTGACTTCCTGTCTAAAACCCACGAGGCAGAGGCACCCAGTTTATGCGGCTGCTGGGAGGATGCAGCAAGCCATTTGGTCCCCAGCAGGACACGTCCACCCCCTCACTCCACCAGCCCCTAGGCCAGTTTTCATGGCTGATGCCCAGTGGTGGGGGTGGCGTGCAGCAGACCCCTACAGCTCCCAGCAGCCAATCCTCCTGGGAGTCCACTGGTGCCACGCGGATAACTTGGCCATGGTGGTGAGCCGCCACCTGCACCTAGCTCTGTATCTGGGCTCCCGCCCCCACCCCCCACCTTGGGTCACATCACCACCTGGGCTCAACTTCTCCCTCGCCCGGTCCCTATGCTAGATGTTTCTTCAGGCTTTAGCCAAACACCCACAGGGCTCTCAAGATAGATTTCCTCCCTGACCGCGCCCAAGACAGACACAGGCACCTTCCCTCAAGGGCTTACACGGGCTCTGCCTCATACCTGCGCCACCCAGTGAAGCTGCCCATCAGAGAAGGCCAGTGTAAGGCAGGATGGGATACAGGTTCAGGCCTACTACTCATTCATTAAGCAGGAGGGGGACTGTCAGCCATGCAGAAGGTGTCACAGAAAGGAGTCCTGGGTGGCTATGTGCTCCTGCCAAAGGAGTCCCATGCTGCACATCTTAGTGAGGCGCCTTTCCAGCACATTTGTGTCAGGTCGAGCGCCGATGGTGGCTGCATGCTTTCCCACAATCAGTGGGACCAAAGATCTAGAGTTCACCTCTAAAGCTTCCCATACCCAGGACAACCAGTCTCTGGGCAAGGCACTGCCCCCCAACGCCACCCTAATGTGGACACAAGCACACATAGAAGGGGAGATCAGGGAGGAGACAAATGTCTTCAGCAAGATTCCAAGGGAGCCTAGCTGCCAGGCCATCGGGGCCTCTGGAAAGCTCATCAGCAAGTCAGTAGAAGTCAGAATTTCATAAAGCATAAGCTGCCACAAGATAGTCTCCCGAAGGGGTTGGAGGGCAGAAGCACAACACGTGCGTCCACAAGGGGTGTCGGCAAAGTCACAGGATTCTGGAAGGTCAGGGTTGGCTAGATCCTTTGAGACACAGGGGAAACTGGAGCCCAGAGACAGGACGGTGGCCACACTGTAGGTCAGGGGAGGGAGCCAGGCAAGGAGGTCATAACTCTTGTCCCCTAAAGCCAGCGTTGGCTCGCTGATGCTTCGGATGGCTTCCGACCTACCCAGGGACTACGTTATCCTCATTTAAGTGTGTAAAGAGAAAAGAATGAGACTTGAATAACCAAGATCCTAAACGCGAAACTGCAGAAACAAAGCCCCCATGGCCACCCCACCTCACTGGCCTCAGAAATCTAGCTCCCTCCCATTCCAGGCGCCTGCGGGCTGAAAAAAACATCTGGAGGTATAAAGATGTCCGGGGGAAGGGAGTTGATGTCGGGAGTACTTGGCAACATTCGGTTCTCCAACTTCACAGGGACAAGTGGCAAAACGGTCCGCAACAGAAAAACCCGAGGAGGTACGGGGGCTGGGAACGCGATTCCTAAGGCCGCAAGAAGGCGGGCCGGGACACGTGACCGCCTCGGAAGGGCTCCCACAAGATACTAGGGAGCTGACACTTCACGCCGCGGCCCTCTCTACCCGCCCAAGACGCAGACCCCTGGGAAAGCCGAACAAAGGGCCAACTTTATCCAATCCCCTCACTGACAGCGGAGGCAGCCAATCAACTCCGGCGCTTAGCCCTCGCCCCGCCCCTCGCGGGGCCCACAGCCAATGGGGCTCCAAGAGCTCCGCAAGCCAGCGGCCCTCGGCCCGGCCACAACGAGCGCTGCGGCTGTCCCCGCGGCCCGCTGCCCCTTCTCACCTCCCAAGGACGGCAGAGGAGGGCGGGTCTGAGCACCACTTTTGCAGCGCCACCGACGACCGCCGCCACCTTCAGCGCCATGACGGAAAGTGAGAACCGCCGCACGTCCAGACACGTAGACACCGCTCTCGCGAGAGCTTGGCAGGGCGCGAAGCGCCGGGAGCGAACACGGACCCAGTAGTGCGCACGCGTGCAGCCGCGCCAGTTCACACGCCCCCTTCTGGCGTCGAGAGCGCCGCCGCCGCCACCGTCGCCATCTTGATGGGGCGGCCACCGGGGCCTCTGGTCTGGGGAGGGGACACGTCAGTGCCGCCGGTGACGTCACAAGCCCTCCTGGCCCGCCGGCGCCTGATTGGCTGCCTCCGCCGCTTACGCGTCGCGCTTCCTCGTCTGCCCCTCGTGTTCAGGGGAGTCTCTCCTTTTTTCCCTCGGCAGAGAAGAGGCGATGGCGGCGCTGGCATCTCTCGGCGCCCTGGCGCTACTCCTGCTGTCCAGCCTCTCCTGCTGCTCAGGTAGCGGCCTGGCCGGAGCCCCTTTCTGGCGAGCCTCTCTCCCACGACTGGTGGTGCGTGGCGGGGAGGAGGGGTGCGGGCGAAGCGGGGTTCTGGGCCTTCTTCCTCCGAGAGGCAGGTGGCCTCGGCGCGCGGCGACCAAGACCACCACACGCTCCTACACCACACACATTTACCCAGCAGCCTGGAAGAAACAGCCAAAGCTTCCCACCCCCCGCCCCCGTCCGCTCCTGCGAGGAAGAGTATCAGTCTGTCTGGTGCGCCCGGTTCCCAGCTCCAGCAGGGAAAGTGACACATGTCCTTGCTCCCATCCGGAGCTCCCAGTCCTGGAGCGGGGGTGATCGGACAAGAGCGAAACTCTGCAGCGCAGGGTGATCGCAGTGAGAGACCAGGCTAGTGGGAGAGGAGCCACCCGACCCGGTGAAGTGGGGCCAGGCCTCCCCAGGAAGGGAGCTGTAAGTGAGGAGAGGAAGCGGGGATGGGCCGGGCGGAAGGACCAGCAGCGTAGGCAAGTTAGATTGAAGGAGAAGAGGGGAGAAAGGGAAAAAGGCTGGGGGAGGGCTTGAGGGCCAGGCCAGGCCATTGACTTTTCCCCTGAGGCCCTGGTGTATTTATAAAGGGTTTTTCAGCAGAGTCAGCCCCAGTCAGATCTGTATGTACATTCTTGAGAGATTCTCAACGCCTGCTGGCGGGACTGGCTCAGGAACTGGAGCCCAGAAGTGTGTGGAGGAGGAGGTCCTCATAGGAGCCAGCGCTGAGTCTGCGGGACCTAGACTGAGTCAGGGATGCTTATCCACATTTACTTTACCTACACTACTCAGGCCAGTGTCTTTGGTGCCTGGAGTGTTTCTTCACCCTAACTGGCCTCTCCTCCCTGCGCCCTTCTTACCTGCCCCTCAGGAATTACCCATGGTGTGGCCAGTGGTGTCTGGAAGAGAGACATCTGACTGTGAAACCCTTTGGTGCTCCACAGGGTCCTTAGGAAAAAGGCCAGGCTTAGAGGGGCACAGATGGGACTCCTGAGAACCACCCCCACTGATGTTCCTGGGCAGTTTCCTCCTGCAGCCCAGATGCAAGCCTTCTCTGTCTCAGCCTGATGCATGGCTGTGCCGGGACACATTCAGAGAGCAGCTGAGAACTTTCCCACTGGTGGCATCTGCTTGGCACCGTGTGATTTAGGCAGTACCCTTCCTTCCCTGTAGCCTCTAGCAACGTGTCGACTGCTGGGGCAGCGTCCTCTTTCTCGGGGCAGTGCTGTTAAAGGGCACGAGCTGTGCCCGTCTCCTTTGCTGGGAGACACTGTGGCCAGTCTCGGCCTTCTGTCAGCTGTGGGTGGGAGGCAGGGACCCTTTCATCTCAAGCCCTCATCTGTTGCAAGCTGCACCGTGCTTGGCATCTGCAGAGGGTGCCTTCAGTAAACTGGCCAGGGCTATGCATGGCTCCGATCAAGGTGCAGCTGCAACCCCAATCCTCGCATGGCTTTGGGGCCATAGATCCAGCCGCAGGCACCAGGTGTGCACTGGGTCCGACCTGCTGCTGCTGCCTCTCCCCCCGCCCGCGTGCTGATATATCCGCTCTTTTGCCCTTACATTGAGGTTCCGCCGGTACAAAGCTTTGGCCTCCCTGGCCTTCCTTCAGGGCCCCCTCCCGCCCCTCCCCTTGCTGCTGCACTTCTAGCTGAGTGTTTGGATCTGTCTCCCGCATCCCACCTAACAGGTTCCGAAGGGCCCCGTGTGTCAGCTGACAAGGTCTGGGAAGTGGGTCTGCGCAGTCCCTTCTGCACCCCAGCCCAGCACCCACAAGTTGGGCCTTAGAAAAGCATGTCTGCCTCCTCCCTACAGCAGAGGCCTGCGTGGAACCCCAGATCACCCCTTCTTACTACACCACCTCAGATGCCGTCATTTCCACCGAGACTGTTTTCATCGTGGAGATCTCCCTGACGTGCAAGAACAGGGTCCAGGTGAGGCCGGGGGGATTCAGCCAGGGGGGTGCCGGAGCAGGGGGTCCACAGGGAGCCTGGGACCTCACTGGCAGTTGATGGGGTCAGACCCAGGGACCCGTGTAGACAGGGAGAACGAGGATTTTGATTTACAGGTAGTGGAGAGAGGGTAAGGCACAGACCAGATTGTTTGAAGCAGGTGTTAAAAGAACATTTTTCTAGTCTGCCAAGGTGCAAAAACGTAGGTAGACTTCTTGCAGTGTCTTGTAAGAGTACTGGGAAGTGAGAAAGATCGAGGGTTCGGCTTTTCCTGGTCGCTGTTTGCCGAGGTGTTCTTTTCTGGGTGCAACCCTCCTTGGGTGGCTCGTTGGGCGCCTCCAACCCCAACACCCTCTTCCAGGCTCAGAGGAACGAGTACACTTCAGTCACCCTGCCTGTGGTCACAATTCTTTTTCTTGCCGTGGGTTCGCGAGGCCAGGCCACAGTGGGGGCGTGCCTCCCACACGGGGTAGGCGTGCGGAAAGGCAACAACAGCATCGATGGTGGTTGGCTTCCTGGCATGGCTCTGATTGTGGCAGGCCTACCTCCATGGCTCTCCCACGGTGCCCCTTGCCAGACACAGCGCAGTCCCCTAGTGTGGCCTGCGGCCGTGAGTGCTGCTGTGGGCAGCACAGCATGGCTTCTGCTGACAGCCCGGGAGGGGAGAAGGTGACTCTCTTTGTCTCGTCCCAGAATATGGCTCTTTATGCTGATGTCAGTGGAAAACAATTTCCCGTGACCCGGGGCCAGGACGTGGGACGCTATCAGGTAAGGGATGCCGTGCTTGTCATTTTGGGGGGAGGCACCTGCCCACTGACATGACTTTGAAGCTCTAGGGGTGGTTCAGTGGAGGAGGATTGAGCTTGTTTGACTCAGGCTGTTGGTAGTGGTACTGTGTCAACACTGGCAAGGGGCCTGGACATGTCCACTGTACCCACCCCCGGCCAAACCTACCCGACCCAGGTGTCCTGGAGCCTAGACCACAAGAGTGCCCACGCAGGCACCTATGAGGTCAGATTCTTCGACGAGGAGTCATACAGCCTGCTGAGGAAGGTAAGTATCAGCGACCCAGAGCTCTGCCCCGGCCTGCAGGAGGGAGGGGGCACCCCCTTCCACAGCTGCCTTCCCCCTGTAGTCCCTCTTCCCCGAGCTCCAGGCCACTGGGCCCCTGCCTGCACGGAGCAGGCTGACTGGGTGGGCACCTTCCTGACCACCTGCCACGCCTGTCTCCGCGCCTTCCGTGTCTCTCTTGCCCGGCGCTCCTCTCTTCCGTGGCTTGGGCCAATGTTCCTGCGTGCCCTTCAAGCTCTCCCTGCCCCCTCCCCCACCGCCTGGCGACACCCCTGACCCCAGTATCTCCTTGCAGGCTCAGAGAAATAACGAGGACATTTCCATCATCCCACCCCTGTTCACAGTCAGTGTGGACCATCGGGTGAGTGGGCTGACGGGAAGCAGGGCACCTCTGTTGAGTGGCCAGTGTGCCCGCATGCCCTCGTGCCCTCGAGGGTGGGGTGGCTGGGGCTGACTGGCTCCTTGCCGCGCTCTCCCCTGAGCCGGCTTTGGTCTCCTTTCTTGCAGGGCACCTGGAATGGACCCTGGGTCTCTACCGAGGTGCTGGCTGCAGCCATCGGCCTGGTGATCTACTACCTGGCCTTCAGTGCCAAGAGTCACATCCAGGCTTGAAGGTGGCACCCGGGGGCTCTCCTTGCTACTTTCAATAAACAGTTGCTGGCTGTCACCGGTACTCAGGACATGGGCTCCTGACTTGGTTGTGTGCCTTCTGCGCATGGGCAGAGTGGGGCCGCCGGTACCCTTATCCACCTGGATGGCACAGGCCCTGGGTGGGGTTGTGACTGGGGCCCCCCTGCCTTGGCCCCCAGTTCGGCCTTCCCTGCCCAGTGCCACCCCACCCCCTGCCCCGTGTCTGCCTTCTGCCTTTCCCAGCTGCCTGCATGGATTTGGGCAGGGCCCGGGGTTTCCCTTCCACCAGCACATGCTGTTTTCTAGCAGAGGGGACAGCCCCGTCCTCTCCTGCCCTCACGTAGCCGCTCCACGGCAGGGTCTCTGTGGCCCACCTGGGAGGGGGCCCTCTGACCTGCCGGCAGACGGGCCACTGCCCCGAGGTCAGGGGCCGTCCCCAGCTTCCCTGGACCGCAGCAGTCCGCAGGTGTGCACGTGCGCCGCCACCTGTGCGGAGTCCCAGGCTCGAGCCACGCTCCCAAGTGAGTCCTTCGCTTGCTGCTGCCGTGGGGCACCATGGGCTCCCCGAGCTCACTCAGGCGGCCGAGGCTGCTACACTTGGTGGTGGCGGAGTGGTCACTCCAGTCCCGCCCCCCACCCACCCCCATGCTCTCTTCATGGCGTCTGGCGGGACTCATAGAGGGTACAGGAAATTGGAAAGGTGACGTGAGCCCCCATGTCTCTGAGGAGCCCGTCGCTAGCCTCTTCAGTTTGCCTTGCCCTTTGTCTCAGTGCCCCTTCTCCCCTGAGCACCTAGCGATATGGCAGTGGGAGACCCTGGGTGTGTGGAGGGTGGCTCGTGATCGGGTACTGCCTGGGGACCTCCTCCAGACATCAGGACAGGGACCTGCTCCTTGGGTGTCCTCCTCCAGGGACACAAGCCTCTCCCTGCTCTTTGCCTCTCAGTCGTGCAGTGGCTTGGGATGAAGTGACAGGCAGGAATGGAGGCTCCATCCCGAAAACGGGTACAGCAGGAGGCCGGGGCCACTGGCTGACAGGCTTTCTGAACTTCAGAGAAACCAGCTGTGGGAGCTCAAGGGGCATCTGCTGGCAGCGATTACTGCTCCCCTTCTTGCCAAGGAGCGAAGGCGGAGGGGTTCTCACGTTCTGCCAACAGTCCGGGCAGGGCAGGCCGGGCGGACAGTGGCAGCTCTTGGCCACCTGGTGGCTCTCTGATTCTGCTCTGTGGCAGTAGGACCCAAACGTGAGGCCAGTTCCAGGACAGCAATGGCTAAGGGTTGCTGGCCCTCCTGGTGCCACCTCTCCCAGGAACCCCAGTGCTGCTTTCACACGGCAAGGGACCAGCAAGGGATGCCACAATTTCTGGGCCTGTCCTTGCCCACATCCCAGGAGCACTGGGCCTTCAGCACTCTCCTCTCTGCCAAGGCAAAAGTGGGGTGCCTTTAGAGCCATCAAAGGGAGTCCCCCAGCAGCGGGAGAGGGAAGCCCAGGGAACAGTTGGCCTCAGTCTCCAACTGCCCTCCAGCCAGAGTTTCTACAGCCGGGGCCAGACTTTTGGAGCCCCATCTTCTACAGGGCCTGCTTGGGTCCCAGCTGTCCCCTCTGGAGGAGGAGATGCGCCTAGTGCTGCGCTCCAGAGGCCTAGGAGCGCTGAGGAGGCCTGTGTCCCCAGTCCCAACCCCTTGCTTTCCCATCTGCCCCTTTTCACCACCAAGCCGTCTCATCCCTCCCCATGTCCTGGGGCTCCAGGCCTGCCATGGGGGGGGCCTTCCCTCCGCTGCTCTGGCGGCAGCCTACAGCTCAGGGCCCAGCCTTTCCCGCAGAACAGCTGGCTTCTGGGAACACTTGTCCGGATCTGTCGCTCATACCCGTCAATCAGGAGAATTCGTGTGAGGCCTACACTGATGTCTCAATAGAATTTCAGTGCGTCCTTGTCCACTTCAGCTGTGGGCAGCATCCTCCATGTGCCCAGGAGACCGCCCGTTCCCTGCTGCACTGTGCACACCGCAAGCTGGGGCCCCAGGAGTTGCAGTCTTTGGGGCCCTTGTCCCCCACCCAGCACTTAGCGTGTGCCCAGGTGCCGCGCTGAATGGAACCTCGAGCGTTTGGCTGCTCTTCTGGGAGTTCCCATCGTGGAAAGGTCCTCTGATCACCCAGATGTTCATCCACCTGGCCACTGACCTTTACTCAGCAAGCTCTGTGCTAGGCCTTGGGGTGGGGCTGGGGGTCCCAAATGAGGGCCATAGTTTGTGCCTTCAAGAGCTTCCCAGCTCCGGGACACCTGAGGGTTCACTGGATTAAGCATCGACTTTTGGTTTTGGCTTAGGTCATGATCTCATGGTCGGTGGGATTGAGCTCTACATTGGGCTCCTAGCTGTGTGTGGAGCCTTCTTGGAATTCCTCCCTCCTTCCCTCTCTCTCTGCCCATTCCCCACTTGTACACACACCCTCTTTCTCTCTCTCAAAATAAATAAATATACTTAAAAAGGGCTTCCCAGCTCCTTGCCTCTTCTAGGGTGCTTCCTGAGCTGGGGGGTGGGGGGAGGTGGAGCCCGCTTCTCAAGGCGTCCCCTAGACCAGCAGCGCTGGCCTCCCCAACACGCCAGAGGCAGGCCGGTCACCAGTGCTAAGCCAGGCCTCTGCCATCCATCCTGCGTCTGGGCATCATCCCTGTGACCGTGTCACACTTAGGAAATAACTCAGGTGACTGTCGTGCCTTCTCCCAGAGTACATGATGGACTTTAGAAGATCTTGCTGTGGCTCAGCGACACCTGGAGAAAGCACACAGCATCGCTTTCAACGGACCCATGCCTTGCCCGCTGTGCCCGGCCCCCCAAAACTGTCTTCCCTTCCTCTGGCCCGATGAGAATGAACAGAGACCAGCAGTCACCTCAAAAAGGCAGCTTGCTTTATTCTCCCCATGCCAATGGGGGGCAGGGGCAGGCGGCCTGTGTGCCTCCAGTCTGAGGCGCTCTGAACCCGAGGGGCCCTGGGGTCTGGGCCGGGTCCATGTTTGCAGGGTGGGGTGCAGAGCATCTTCTCTCCAGGCAGCCCCGCTGGCTGGCCCGTCCCTCTCGCCGCGGCCGCTCCCGAGGTTCGGCACGGGTCTTCCACTGCGAGTTCCGGACGGTTCTCCCTCGGTCATTGGGGAAGGGAGTGGGCTCCGGAGCGGGCCTCGCCAGCCGCATCAAAGGCTCCCCATCCCCACACCTCAGGGTGGAGACCACCAAGAAAGCTGCTTCCCATTCTCCCCTTCTTCCCCAACCCTTCCCTCCCCCTGCCCCAGCCCTCCCTCTCTTCCTCCCCCCCCCCACCTCCTTCCCAGCCATCACTGGCGGTTCCACTTTGTTAGGCCGCCTGAAGGAGCCGCCAACCCCAGGGCAGGTCCACAAAACAGAAAAACAACGATCTGGCAAGCACAGAAAGGGAGAAAAACCACAAAACTCAGGGTTGCCTTTGTCTACGAATAACCAAGTTTCCCGGCAGGGGGCGAGGCTGTGCTAGGCTTCACAACCAGGCTTTCTCTTGTGCTTAGGACAGTCCTCTTCGTCTCTCCTTTTCAGTCCTTTCCTGTCCCCAAGTACCCACGCCGAGAGCTCCGGAGAGGTAACGGTGCATGTGCACGTGCGTGTGCCTGCGCTTGTGTTATGCACATGCGGCCAGCACACAGCGGAAGGGGTGCCCCCCGTGCCAGCTGTCGGCATGGTCACTGTACTTGAAGAGCAGGGAGTAGCTGATGGAGAGGCATCCCTTCTCCTCAGGGGCTTCTCTCTGGTAAGGAAATCCTGTGCGCGCACACCGTGCGTACACACAGATACACACTAGATTCTAAGGGAGAGCAGGGGGCAGGGTCTTGGGAGGCTCACTGGACCTGGGGGCGGAGGGGCAGAAGGCCTGCCCTGGAGCGCAGCAGGACTCAGACAGTGGTGACGGAGAGCAGAGGGTTGTACACCCGTTTGCCGTCAGCAGAGCGAGTGCCATGAGCCAGCATCTCCTGGATGGTGATCCAGTTGTCCAGGATCTTCTTGTTCCGCTTCTTCATGGTTTTGCGGTGGCTCAAGGCAATGATGTTGAGCTCGGCCTTGCTGTCGCCGGTCTGCTGCTCCCGCAGGCACTCCAGCCGGCTCTGCATCATGAACTCGCGCCGCTTCCGCTGCTCCCGGGCCCGGATCAGGTGCTGCTTCCGCTCCTCCTTGCTCCAGTAGCGGCCCATCTTCATCTCGCTCACCGCATCGTCATCGGTGGTCATACCGCTCCGTTCCTCTCGGATCTTCAGGGCTCGGGCTTTGAGGAGGCGATCACGCACCGGCCGCTTGGCCACATAGCGGGTCCCATCGCTGCGCACCTTGACCTTCCACTCCATGCGGGGCGCTTCAGGGGCCGCCACTGCTCCGCCCACCCGAGGGCCAGCAGCCAAACTCAGGGGCCCGTGGCCCAGCTCTTCCAGGCCGCGCGGCGGGGCCAGCTGAACACAGCTGTGGTAGTGCTCGCTCTCTTGGCCCTGGCCGCGATGGCGCCGCGACAGGTAAGGGCTGCCTTCCGGGCCCACGCGCTCGAGGGTCACGCCCGTCTTGGGGCTCCGGCGGACACGCTCCTCTGAGTGCGGTCTCCTGCCCATCTCGGGATCCCGGGAGAGAGATCGGAACTTGGCGGGGCTCCCCTGCGGAGGGGCTGCCTTGGGGTGGGTGGGGCCGGAAGGGGTCCGGTTCAAGTTGGAGTTGCCAGCGGCAGCCCGCCGCAGAGGGCTCTCCGGCAGGGGCTCCGCGAGCAGCGGCGTGCTGCGGCAGCTCTCCCCGGTGTTGTAGGCGCTGGTGCTGTCCTTGTCCGACTTCTCTGGCAGCTCGGAGATGTCCGACAGCTCGTGCTTCTTGGGCTCGCCGGCCCCCAGGTCGTAGAGGCCCTCCTCCTCCAGCAGCCAGGCCTTCATGCAGCGCTCGCGCAGCTGCTGCATCTTCTGCGCCCGCAGGATGTTGCGGCACTTGAACTCCAGGTGCCGCAGCTCCTCCTCCAGCATGGCCATCTCGTGGCCCAGGCTCTCGTTGCGGTTCACGTCCAGGGCGCTGTTGCCGCCGGAGGCCCTGGGGAAGAGCAGGCCCAGCTGGTTGCCATTCTCCAGGTGGCCCTTGATTTCCAGCAGCTCCCGGTAGCGCTCGTACTCCTCCTCGGTGAGGCCCGGGAGGTCGCCCCCGCCCAGCCCCGCCCCCTCTGCCAGCAGCGAGTCCATGCTGAAGTGGAGGTCGCGGCTCTTGCGCAGGGCGCCGGGGGTGTCGGCAGCGCTGGCGGGCTCGTCGCCCAGCAGGTCGTGCTCGGAGCTCTCCTCGGTGCGGGTGCTCTCGTCGGTGCGGCCCACCCCGCTGTCCAGCTCCTGGCTGTTGCTCAGGCCCGTGCCCACATCAGGGACCCCTTTCTCCTCTTCGTTTCCAAGCTGGGGCAGAAAGATGAGCCCCACTCAGGGTGCATCCCGCAGACCGAGGTGCCGCGGGAGGGTTGGGGTTCGGGTCCAGCCCATCCCCCACATGCCGCAGTCCCCTTGCCTCCAACCTGCCCTCCCCACCTTGCCAGGCCTCCCTCCTCACCTGCTGGGCAGGGGGGGATTTCAGCTTCCGGGCACGCAGCTCCCCCTCATTCTCAGAGCCAAAGTCATCCAGAAAGTCATCCCGGTCACTGTCCTTCCACCGCTTCGCCAGCTGCAGAGACAGACCCGTGCTGTCCCCACTGCTTTGAGGACCTCTGCAGACAGTGCCCCACCAGTGGCCTCTAGACCCCACACCCGGCCTCCTAGTCTCAGTGAAGGTGAACAACCCAAGAGAGGGCGTGGTCCCAGCAAGCTCAGCCACCGAGGCCGGAAGGGGAAATGGACCCCAGAGACACGCCCCACCCTCCAGCAGTGCCCTGGCATGTCTGTGCTCTTGTCATAGATTGGCAGCTTCCAAGGCAGAAGCCCGATGTCAGGGGTCCCACAATATCCCTCCGGCCACGCACACACCTGGCTCTCGGGCCGGGCCACCAGCAGGGAGATGTTGGTGTTCTCCTCCTGGCTCAGAATGGCCACTGCCTCTTCCCGATTCTGGACGTCCACACCATTTATCTGTGACAAGCCAAGGGACCATCAACAAGAACGCCGGGGCTGGCTCTGGTGCGGCCCCCGGTTGAAGTGCACGGATGGCCTCGCAGGGAGCTCCAGGCAGAGCGCCTTGAGCCAGGATGGAAACCAGGTGGAGGCGCCCAGGGCCAGAACAGCCTGGCCTGCACGAGAGCACTTGGGCCCCGAGGACGATGTGGAGTGGGGCGTGTGCTCACGCCTGCAGGACGGACGGAGACGCCGGCAAGGTGCCAGAGCGGCAAAGGCCCTCGATGCCAGCGGGCCCCATGAACACACAGGAGCCACCAGGGGCAGCAGCACAGGAGAGAGAGGAGACCCAGCCTGGTCTTGGGCACAGCGGGATGCCTGGCCACAGGTGAGGCTCTTAGCAGAAACAGCCGGGCTTGGCCGAGGACGGGTAGCTGGGCAGCCCGTGTAGCGGGGCCTCGCCAGGCCTGCCCACCCCGCTCACCTGGATGATCCGGTCTCCCTCGCGGATCCGGCCGTCTTTGGCTGCGATGCTGTTGGGATTCACCTGTAAGGCAGATGCGTCGTGGTGGCCTAGCGCCATTCACTATGGTAGCAAGGGGCAGTCTCACCTTGGGGAACCCCAAAGCAAACTGAAGCCTCCTTCTTGCTTGCTCCCGCTTCACTCAGACCAGAAGCTTCCAAGCTCCAGGAGGTAGGAACAAAACTGGGTCTTGGGCTAGTCACCTCTCCCCAGCATGAGCCACCAGTTTGCCAGGGAGAGCTTCCCAGCCCCTGCCCACCACCCCCGGGCCCAGCTGGTACTCATATATGATATACTCTTTTTGCATGGAAAACTAGTCTTCTGCATGTCACAGGCTGGGCAAATGCTGGAAGCTGGACACTGTCCCATACACTGCCATCCACACCAAAACAGCCCTGGGGCCGATGGGCAGAGCACTACTAGTGCGCGGGGGGGGGGGGGGGGGGGCATCTGCCCTCCCGTGGACACGCGCCCACCTGCCTCGGGCGGGTGGGGGAGAACATCCCTCAAGTACTGGGAGGGGCTGGCTGCAGGGCACGGGAGGGGAACAAAGCGTGGCCGGGACTTCGGCCTTGCTCACTGTCCCCATCCTGGCCACAAGTATCCTGGGAAGGGTTGCCGGGAGGAACGTGCACGGAAGCCATCAGCGGCCCTGTGTGAGGCTAGGCAGGCTGTATCCCCAGCAGTCGGCTCTTTACCGGCCGCCTCAATGCCCCGGGCAGCATGGAGAGGCCACACAGTGGGATGGTGTGGGGACGCTCCACGTGCCAGACCCTGAGTCAGCACCTGCCACCACGGGCCTCCCCCCGCTGCTGGTGCTGTACACATGGACACCGTCCAAGTCCAGCCCTGCAGTCCTGGCACACAGGGAGGGGGCGTGAGGGGTCCCCTGGCTCTGAGAAGACCCTGCTCCTGCACCCCTTCATACCTCTCCAACATAGATGCCCAGGTCCTCCTCATCATCCGTGCGGTAGCAAACCATCAGGCCGAGCTTGTCTCGGTGGCTGCTCTTATACAGCTCCACCTCCTGCCACGAGGGGGATGGGGGTGCAGAGGAAGAAAGCCCCCAAAACATGTGAGCAAGGAGGCGTGCTGCAGGGGCGGCAGCCACAGCCCAGCCCCAACCCCAGCGGCGGCAGCACGTCCCCTGAGCCAAATTTCCAGCCTCCAGCTCAGAGGGTCCATCTTACCATCCCAAATGTGCCATGGTCTCCCCTACTGGGCGCAAACGTGCCATGGTCTCCCCTACCGGGAAATGCCCGAGACATACACAAGACACACAGGACACACGGGACACAGACATGCGTGGGACACACACTCACTGACACAGACTGACTGCGGGACAGACCTCACCCATGCCCTCCCCAACTCAGTCCGATTTGAGCCAACTCGGCCCGTGAGCCTGAATCACCAGTCGGCCGCCCGCGAACAACAGGAGCCAGGCCTGAGCCGGGCCGCAGACGGCCACCCCGGGGCTCCAGGAGCTGGCTGTGGGCTCTGCCCTGGACTGGCCGCCTGGCTCACCTCATACTCCAGCTCGTCCATACGGTCTGCCTCTTGCGGGCCGCCCTCCATGAACTCCGCTGGGTCATAATACTCATGGCTGATGGGGGGGCTGCCCAGGAGAAGGGGGGTCAGGCCAACCATCTGCTCTTCTCGTGCCCTAGCCCCAGCCCCCAGGCTGGCCGATCCCAGCGTGCTCAGCACGGAGCCTGTCCCTCTGAGCTACATGCATCCATGCAAAGGCCGGGAATGCTTCTTGGACAGGAGTGTGCAGGGGTCTGCACTCAGAACACAGGCATGCCTAGCTCTCCCCACCCCATCCCACCCCGTCGTCCGGCCCAGGCCAGCCGGCAGGGTACCAACTTCTCCCAACTACAGGTGCCCCTCCCACATGGCACTGGCCCCGCTCATGCAACGCCCCCAGGAGTTATCCAGGCCCCAGAGGACTGCTGGGGAGGACAGGAGGGCCCGCTCTACCTCCAGGGGCAGCCCTCCTGGCCCCAGGGCTAAGCGTGGCTGCTGGTGGCCAGGGGCCTCGCTCTCTGCAGAGCGGGGGATCCTGGGACTCCCTCCCTGCAGCCCGGGTTTACATTATCGGAATGAGCCACCGGGCCTGGATGAGCGGCCCCTCTTCTGAGTGGGCCAGAAAGAAGCCGAAGAGATGGAGGAATTGCAGAGCAGCAGGGGGATGGGACAGACGAGGATGAGAGAAGAGTCAAAGCGAGATGCTTGAGAGGCAGAAGACAATGGGCGGCAGAGGAGGAGAGAGATGGAGGAGGAGGAGCTAAGGCTCCCAGCCTTCGGGCAGCAAAGTCCCAGTGTGCTCCCCACGTGGCCGGGGGGGGGGGGGGGGAGACACCATAGGGAGCCTGTATGTGAGCCTCCCCTGGTCCCTCACCGGCTGGTGTCCAGCCTGAGGCTAGAAGCCTAGAAATTTCTGAGCCCTTGGACGCCACAGTCAGCTCTGAAGGCCAAGGAGCCCGCCTCCTGCCTGAGAGGGCAGGCCAGTTAGGGTCTCCCGCCGTGCCCGGAGCTGCGGCTATGGAGCATCTGGGTGGCGTGCCCTCTCTGGAGGCAGGGCCTGGGGCCCTCCTGAGGGCAACTCACAGCTCAGACAGGACGTACGGCTCCAGGATGACCATGGGCGGGGTGGGCGGGCGCAGCTTGCCCAGCGCCATGATATGCTCAAAGGTGATGTCGGTCTGAGTGCCACTGTCCACCAGCTGCAGGTCGTGGCACGAGCTGTCCCCCCGGAGGCGGGGGCTGCGTCTCAGCACCTGGATCACTAGGGGCTCTTTGGAGGAGCGCAGGGCCTCCAGGGTTTGCTCCTGAGACAGCTTGGAGAGCTCCTTCCCGTTCACCTGTGGCAGAGACACGCCTCCATGAGCATGTGCCGAGCCCTCCGCAGCCAAGTCTGCTGTCCACCCTCATTCCCAAGTGAGCCCCGTTTCTCAGCCCTGCCCTACACAGTGCTGTGTGGGGCTCAAGGAGCCCCGGCGACTCTACACTGGGTCTGGGGGCTCCGCCCTCGCCCTGGAACATGGCCTGGCTCTCCTCCACTAATCCTCCGTCCTCCTCACTCCTTCGGGCAGCACTGAGGCCAGAGCTGATGTCTAGAAGCCCTAGAGTGGAGGTCCCCTTTGGCAAGGACTGACCATCTTTTTTGCTCATCTGACATCAAAGCTGGAGGAAGACCTTGATTCGTCTCCCAACGGGAGACGGCCGCACCCCAGCTAGGAAGGGATAAGGAAGGCTCCCCCAGCACCTGGCGTGCATCAGGACACAGGAGAGGGGGACAGCACCTGCGTAAGGACAGAGGCTCCACAGGCTGAGGGGGGAGGGGCCGCTCTTGGGCACAGGTCCCAGTCTCCGAATTCCCGCCTCTGTCCCTGGGTGTGTCAGGCGGATGAGAGTTCTTCACACAGATGCCCAGCCCAACTGCAAGACTATAGCTTCTGGCTGCTGCGTAACAGACCAGGCCTCGGATGTCATTTCAAAGAGAGGAAGCACAGCCACCTGGTCAAGCCCTCCCGTGAGCCATGGAGCCCAAATAATTACCCATCTGCCACTTGATTACGTCCTTGCAGATTACAATCTCAGGACTTAGGTCTCGCTCTCCCCAAACTTTCATAGTCAGAAAAGAGTTTTTTAATCAACTGGGCCTCATTATAAAAGAAACACAGACTCATTGTAGAACATTTGAAAAATACAGAAAACCATAAGGAAGAAAACACAAAACAGCCAAGAAGGTACTAGTTTCCAGCCAGCAGGAAGTGCGTGAAGGTGGCAGGATCGAGGCAGGGCGCTGCGCGTTGGCAGTCAGTGCTCCAAGCTCATGACTGTCTAATTCTCTTAACTCCTTTTGCTGTTTACACTCCTAGGGTTACTAATGCCTAGTGTGTCTGCAAACAGGACATCCGTGTTCGGTGACATTGTGCTGGTGGCTTTCTGTGCTGGTCATTTCCCAGTGCCCCACCGTCCTTAAGTCAAGTGCTTCTCTAAAATGCAAAAGGGTGGGACTGTCCTGAGGGTCTCCAAGACCCATGAGTGACACTGAGAAATGCAGGAATGTCTTTCGTGATTCGGCCTGGAATGCCCTGGCCAGGCCTAGAATCCCATTGCTTTTCTGGCTGCAGCCTTGTTATGGAAACTAGGCCCAGACAGCGGGGAGGGGAATGCGGGGTGGGCTGGGGTGTCAAGAGGAGGATGGGCGCCTGCAGACATGGGGTCATCGGAGTGATGACTGGGCAGCCTTCCCTTTGCCCCGTGTGCTCCTTCAGCCTCCTCTGTCCCTCCTTCCTCACTTAGGATGAGCCCCCAAGCTGTGACAAGTGAGAAATGAGCCCCCCCCACACTGGAGGGGGTAGAGCTACCAGCGAGCAGGGGAAGTGTGGGGGGATGGGCAAAGTAGCACAGGGCAGGCACAGTGAGGACCCAGGTCTGCCAAGACCTCTTCCAGTCCTGCCTCAGGCCCTGCCCTCATCCTACCATCATGTGTTAGAGAAAGACGGAGCACACTTGCCTCAACGTGTCTGAAACCCGGCGGGCTTGCCCCGATTCCCCTCCTCTGTGTACACACGCCAGACACTGTCCCCAAGGACTCCGGCTCACCTCCTCCCCTGATGCCAACGCTCTGAGCCCCCAAATCGCAATCCAACATGGATCAAACTCCTAGACGGACAAAGCAAAACCGCCTACCTTGGAGGCGAGAGAACAGTGTCCATGCTGTTGGAATAGAAAAGCATTTTTTAACGTTTATTTTATTTTTGAGAGACAGAGACACAGAACATAAGCGGCGGAGGGTCAGAGAGAAAGGGAGACACAGAATCTGGAGCAGGCTCCAGGCTACGAGCTGTCAGCACAGAGCCCGATGCGGGGCTCGAACTCACGAACCGTGAGGTCATGACCTGAGCCAAAGTCGGGTGCTTAAGTGACTGAGCCACCCAGGCGCCCCGAGAAGCAATTCTTAAGATAAAAAATGGACAAGCAAGAATGGAAAAGACATAAATTTGAACAAAGGATGTAAACACAGTGAAAAGATAAGATCAGCTAAGAGAAGATCCTTACAACGCATAGAACTGATGAAAGAGTATCCAGAATGTTATATAGAAGAATCCCAACAAAACCGTAAGGAACTACAAACAACTCAACAGGAACACCAACACTCACAGAAGAGGGAGGCCAAACCAAGTCACGTGGAGGCTTCCCAAGGATGTGCCGTGGGTAGAAAGGCTCAGAGAATCGGGCTATGCTTGCACATGTGCGGTACAGAAACACTTGTGTTCATTAACAACATCAATGGCAGAAAACAGGCCTCAGAACGACAAATCCAAATCCGTCCAGGAGGGCAGGAAAAGAACAGGGTCAGGGGCGGGTGTGTGCAGGCAGCTTCCGACCTGCCTTCTTAGGGGAGAGATACTGAGGCCAAAGAGAGGCCCGTGGCAGCGTGCTTTTCTGAACTTGAGAAATACTTCAAAACGGTTGCACAGGGAGGGGCAGCCAGGGGCAGGGAGGCCAGCTGGGCAGCTCTCGATGCCATCAACCACTTGAAGGGCAACCCTCGGGGGCCTGGGGGCACGGAGGGTTCTGGCCTGGCGGCCTGACGGTGGTTACTGCAAATAGCCACAGACGGGAGCAGACAGCCACTCGGCTTTAGGAAAGGGTGACTCCGCCAGGCTGTGCTCCGAGCGCTCTGCACAGCGTGTCAGTCCAAGCAGAGCAGGCGGGGCCCAGGAGGTGGAGGAGTGGGAACGGGGTAGAAGGTTTGTTAGGGCGACCTTTTGTGGGGAGAAACCCCTTTCTCCTTCTAGAGGGTCTCCACTTACCCTCCCTCCTCGTTCCCCACATCCCGCCTTAAGCTGTGTCAGCCTCTATCATTCAGTCGCCTCTGTCCTCTCCCTCACACATCCTTTCCTCCCCGGTACTGGCCCCCTACTGATACCTACACCCACGCAAGGACACGTTCAGGTATATCCATCCCCAGCCAGAGTCACACTCGCCGGCAAGCAGACATGTGCCGAGGGTGCCGAGAAAGGCCCAAAGAACCCCTGGGACGACGGGGAGCATTGCTAAGCACGTTGCACACACAGGCCCCCGGGGCCCTGGGAGACCCAGCACGGAGACGTGGCCGGACAGGCCCGCCACTTGGCTCCCCTCGGGCAGCCACGGAGACGGGCCCTAGAGCGCAGCGGGGGCCACAGGCAGACAGCTCAGAGGGGAAGCCAGGCCCCGAGGGGCCCCACCCGAGCCTCCAAGGTGACGCTCCCCTGCAGCGCCCCGGGCAGGCTGTGCCAGCCTTGCTGCGTGCCGGACACTATTCCTTGCCTGGGCTGCAGCTACCTCCTGGCTGCCAATCCTGCCGGTGTCACGGTGTCACGGTGCGCTCGCGAAGCCAGCAGATCCAGCAGATCGTCAAGCGCTGCCCTTCCTGAGGGGGGCTGGATGCTCCCTGTTTGGGGACTCAGTGCTCCCTGCTTGGGGTTTCGGCACACACGGAGCCGGTGCCCACTGCTGAGACGTGCCCAAGCGGGCTGACCAGGGACCCGCAGCTGCAGCCCAAGGTTGAGCTGGAGGTCACTCCGCTTCCACAGCAGGGAGAGGGGACACGAGCCTCACAGGCGCCCCTTTCCTCTAACGTAGCCAGGTGGCCCTCACACTCCCCGCCACGCGGCCCGGCTCCCGTGCGCACGCTGGGAGAGCGCTCGCTGCTCTGGGTTCCCAGGCCAGCCCTGACCCCGCAGGTCCCAAGGGCAGTGGCCCGTGCAGACCCCACGGCACTAAGCGTCCCTCATCCTGGCTGACCCTGTTGTCCAGTCACGTGCTTTCAGCCTGACTCCCACCCCCTGTTAAAAAGGGAAAGTTTCTCGAGGACTTTGTTAATGACAATAAAGAATCTTGAAAATGCTCATCATTCCCCCTTTGATTCAATAAATTAGCTCTAAGTGGTAGACCCTAAATAAGAAGAACAGTACGTGAATTCCAAGGCTGCTGAGAGCTGCAGTGTTCTGTGTTGCTGTAAAACATACCTAACATGAAATTTACCATTTTTACCATTTAATTTTTTTAAATGTTTTTTTATTTATTTTTGAGAGAGAGAGAGAGAGACATCACGAGCAGGGGAGGATCAGAGAGAGAGGGAGATACAGAATCCGAAGCAGGCTCAGGGCTCTGAGCTATCAGCACAGAGCCTGACGCAGGGCTGGAACCCATGAACCCTGAGATCATGATGTGAGCCAAGTCAGACACTCAACCGACTGAGCCCCCGAGGTGCCCCCATTTTTACCATTTTAAAGTATGTGCTTCAGAGGTGCCTGGGGGGCTCAACCAGTTAAGTATCCAACTCTTGATTTCGGCTCAGGTCTTGATCTCAGGTTCCTGAGTTCAAGCCCTGCATCGGGCTCTGTGCTGACAGTGTGGAGCCTGTTTGGGATTCTCTCTCTCTCTCTCTTTCTCTCTGCCCCTCCCGTTCTCTCTCTCTCTCAAAAAGTAAAATAAAATAAATTTTTTAGGTGTTCACTTCGGTGGCACTTAACTCATTTTTCTGCAACCACTGCCTGTCATGTTCTAGCATTTTCATCCCCCTGGGAGGCGACCCCATACCCCTTCTCTCCACATTCACCCCAGCCCCTACTGCTCTCTTTTCTGTCCACACATAAACACAACTGCACACTATGTGGTCCGATGTGACTGACTTTGCTTGTTAGCACGGTTTCTAGGTTCACAGGATGCTGCAGTGAGCATCAGCACTGCATCCTGTTCGTGGCTGAGTAATATTCCCTACGGATCCCTCCCAGGGACCGCATCTTGCTCGCCCGTTCATCCGTCAGTACACACCGGGCTGTTTCCACTCTGGGCCCATCGCGAATACTGCTGCTGTGCACACTCGTGTGCAAGTTTTCATCCAAGTCCCTGTTTTCAAATCTTTGGGGTGTATGCCTAAGAGTGCAACAGCCAGGCCCTGAGGTCATTCTGCATTGAACTTCCTGAGTTCCAGCATTAGTCTTGCTGCCAAAACCTTTACAACAAAGTCAAGATGAAGCGTCTACCGCACTGAAACATCCAGCTGCCGTCCGCGGCCTGCTTCTCAAAAGAAGATATAAAATGACGTGAACTCTGTTTATGGACAAAGGCTGAGAAAGAATATATAAAAATACTGTGTGAGGGAAATCTGAGATTTTCCCTGAAACTTTATATAACATGGCTATATTGTTTTTTGGGAGGGGAGAAATGCTTAGGCTTAAGAAAAGAAAAGAATGTGGCTGGAAAATTCCCATGATAAAATATTAAGCAAAAACACGTGCTTAGACCAGTTGATCCCAATTCTGGGAGCATGGATCTCGGGGAGCAGGGGGCAGCCCAGCTCAGACAAACGCAGGGAGGGGTGGCTGGCTGGGCCATCGCGCGGCCACAAATGTGCTAGCTCAGAGAGGGCGTGCAGCTCACGGGCCTTTTTAAAGCTAGTTCTAATGGATGCACAGGTTATGCAACCTCACTGGTATGTGCGTATGTGTTCCACGTTACACAATACTCCCGTTCAAGGCTTTCAGGAAATTCACGAAAATGGAAAAATGTTAGCAGTGGTTATATCTGGGACATATTTACAGGTGATTTTTCTTTTCTCTTTTATTCTTTATTGTATTTTCTCCAATGAACATCACTCTTCTAATCAAACAGAAAACATACAAAAACAATCTAGCCTGTGATATGTTCTCAGTTTTCCTCAGTTTCCCCAAGGATCCACACTCTGTGGCAGGCGACTAGTTGTGCTCTTGGCTCCAAGCTGGGACCACAGCCTCGTTGGTGCCGATTAAAGGACGGTGGTGGTAATGCAGTCACAGCACACTCCACATCTACACCTGATCTGACGGGGCTCAGGACACACTACTTTCTCCCTCCGCTGCCTTCATTTTCCTCCCGGGGGTCCCACAAAATGAAGAGGCGGCTTCCAGGAGCCTGGAGTCCCAGAGGGAGTGAAGGAGGCCCCGGGGGACCCTCAGGCTGTGGGCTCCACGTGAGGGGGACAGATCACAGCCACCCACCCCCTAGATGAAGTGGCCACAAAGGCCCCATGCCCACCCCAGGGGCCGCTGGTAAATCGGCTCTGGAAGACGGAAGGGCCTGACCACGGGGCTGGACTGTTAGCCTCAATGGGCCTCCGGCCTGGGGGAGTGGACCGTGTCTGAGCAGACACCCCCCATCCCCCCAGTGCAGTTCCCAGTGCCTGCCCCTGCTGGCTCCTCTAAGGTGGGTTTTACGGAAGGCATTCTGTGGGTGATCAAGGTGAGTGCCGGCGTCTCAGCAAAAAGATGACAGGAGGGCCCTGGGGTTGGGGGACAGCACGGACTCCATACCCAGCAGCCAAAGGGGCAGGGAGGCAGAGCAGACGGGCCCCCAGGTCTGCCTTCAGAAGGAGCCCGTGCCCACCCCACCCACAATGCCCCCCCAGCCCCTTGATGCAAGCCAGGCGCCAGGGGCAGGACCCCTCCCTACCAGGGGGCGAACAGGCGTGGCGCAGTAGGGTAGCCAGTTGGGTAGAGAGTGACAAGACACAATGTGGCTAGGGCGCGGAACTGCTTCAACCCAGGCTCTAAAGGAGGGCCAGCATAGCCAGTAAAGAAACTGAATCACTAACCAAAATCTCCCCCAAGACAAGTCCAGGGCCGGATGGCTTTCCGGGGGACACTTATTCTTTTGAAGCTGTTCTAAAAAATAGAAATGAAAGGAAAACTTCCAAACTCATTCTATGAAACCAGCATTACCTTGATTCCAAAACCAGACAAAGTCCGGGGCGCCTGGGTGGTTCAGTCTGTTAAGCAGCCGACTTTGGCTCAGGTCATGATCTTACGGTTCATGGGTTCAAGCCCCGCGTCGGGCTCTGTGCTGACAGCTAGCTCAGAGCCTGGAGCCGGTCTTTGGATTCTGTGTCTCCCAGTCTCTCTCTGACCCTCCCCTGCTCATGCTGCCTCCCTCCCCCCTCCTCTCTCTCTCAAAAATAATTAAAACATTTAAAATAAAAAATAAAACCTGACAAAGTCCCCACTGAAAAGGAGAACTACAGACCAATTTCCCTGATGCACATGGATGCAGAAATCCTCAACAAGATGCTAGCCAATCAGATCCAACAATACAGTAAAAGAATTATTCACCAGGACCAAGGGGGATTTATACCTGGAATGCAGGGCTGGTTCAGTAACTGCAAACCAATCAACTGATACATCACATTAATAAAAGAAAGAATAACAACTACATGATTCTCTCAATAGATGCAAGAGAAAGCACTGAACAAAACACAGTACCCCGGGGCGCCTGGGTGCCTCAGTCAGTTAAGCCTGCTTTGGATTCTGTGTCTCCCTCTCTCTCTCTGGCCCTCCCCTGCTCATGCTCTGTTTCTCTCTGTTTCAATAATAAATAAAACATTAAAAGAACTTTTTAAAAATGCAGCATCCTTTCTTGATTAAAAACCCTCAAGAATGTAGGGACAGAAGGATCATACCTCAAGATCATAAAAGCCATATATGAAAGACCCAACACTAACATCATCCTCAATGGGGAAAAACTGAGGGGCACCTGGGTGGCTCAGTCAGTTAAGCGTCCGACTTCTGCTCAGGTCATAATCTCACGGTTTGTGAATTCGAGCCCCGTGTCGGGCTCCGTGCTGACAGCTCACAGCCTGGAGCCTGCTTCCGATTCTGTGTCTCCCTCTCTGCCTGCCCCTCCCCTACTCGTGCACTGTTTCTGTCTCAATAATAAATAAACATAAAAATATTTATTTTAAAAAATGGGGAAAAACTGAGAGCTTTCCCCCTAAGGTCGGGACCAGGACAGGGATGTCCACTCTCATCCCTGTTATGCAACACAGTGCTGCAAGTCCTGGCCTCAGCACTCAGACAGCACGGAGGAATGAAAGGCACCCGCTTCGGCCAGGCGAGGCCCAACTTCTGCTCCTTGCACAAGACATGATACTCTATGTGGAGCCCAAGAGATTCCACCAAAAAACTGATCCAGGAATTCAGCAAAGTCAGGATATAAAAGCAATGCACAGAAATCAGTTGCATTTCTATATACCAATAATGAAGCAACAGAAACAGAAATCAAGGAGGCAATCTCAACTTATAATTGTACCAAAAACCATAAAATTCCTAGGAATAAACCTAACCAAAGAGGTGAAAAATCTATACACGGAAAACTACAGAAATCTCATGAAAGAAATTGAAGACCCACAAAAAAGGAAAAATATTCCCATGCTCATGGATTGGAAGAACAAATATTGATAAGATGTCAATATTACCCAAAAGAACCTACATATTCAATGCAATCTCTATCAAAATACCACCAGCATTCCTCACAGAGCTAGAACAAACAATTCTAAAATTTGTATGGAACCAGAAAAGACCCTAAATAGCCAAAGCAATCCTGAAAAAGAAAACCAAAGCCGGAGGCATCACAATTCTGGACGTCAAGATATATTACAAAGCTGTAATCATCACGGTACTATGGTGCTGGAACAAAAACAGACACAGATAAATGGAACAGAACCCAGAAATGGCCCCACAAACGTATAGCTAACTCATCTTTGACAAAGCAGGAGAGAACATCCAATGGAATAAAGACAGTCTCTTCAGCAAGTGGTGCTGGGAAAACTGGACAGCGACACGCAGAACAATGAACCCGGACTACTTTCTTACACCACACACACAAAAATAAATGCAAAATGGATGAAGGACCTAGACATAAGACAGGAAGCCATCAAAATCCTAGAGGAGAAAGCAGTCAAAAACGTCTTTGACCTTGGCCACAGCAACTTCTTACTCAACATGTCTCTGGAGGCAAGAGAAACAAAAGCAAAAATGAACTATTGGGACCTCATCAAGATAAAAAGTTTCTGCACTGCAAAGGACACAATCAGCAAAACTAAAAAGGCAACTCACGGAATAGAAGATATCTGCAAATGATATATCAGACAAAGGGTTAGTGTCCAAAATCTATAAAGAACTTCTCTAACTCAACACCCAAAAAAAACAAATAACCCAGTGAAGAAATGGGCTAGAGACATGAACAGACCCTTCTCCAAAGAGGACATCCAGATGGCCGCCACACACGTGAAACGATGCTCAACGTCACTCATCATCAGGGAAATACAAATCAAAGCCACAATGAGATACCACCTCACACCCGTCAGAACGGCTAGCATCAACAACTCCGGCAACAACAGACGCCAGCGAGGACTTGGAGAAAGAGGATCTCTGTTGCACCGCTGGTGGGAATGCAAACTGGTGCAGCCACTCTGGAAAACAGGAAGGAGGTTCCTCAAAAAATTAAAAATAGAACTGCCCTACGACCCAGCAAGTGCACTACTAGGTATTTATCCAAGAAATACAGGGGTGCTGTTTCAAAGGGGCACATGCACCCCAATGTTTACAGCGGCACTGTCAACAACAGCCAAAGTATGGAAAGAGCCCAAATGTCCATCGATGGATGAATGGATAAAGAAGATGTGGTTTATATATACACAATGGAGTATTACTTGGCCATCAAAAAGAATGAAATCTTGCCATTTGCAACAACATGGATGGAGCTAGAGTGTATTATGCCGAGCAAAATCAGTCAGCCATAGAAAGACAAATATCCTATGATTTCAGTCATGTGTGGAATCTAAGATACAAAAGAGATGAACATAAGAGAAGCAAAAATAATATAAAAACAGGGAAGGGGACAAAACACAACAGACTCATAAATACAGAGAACAGTCTGAGCGATGCCGGAGGGGTTGCGGGTGGGGGGTGGCTAAATGGGCAAGGGCGCTGAGGAAGGAACTTGTTGGGATGAGCACTGGGGTTTATAATAGGAGACAAATCACTGGAATCTACTCCCGAAACCATTATTGCACTATATGCTGACTAACTTGGTCGTAAATTAAAAATTAACTAAATAAAAAAATTTTTTTAATTAAGGAGGGAATTTTGGTGGGGGTGGGAAGAACTTTCTAGCAATCGGGGTGTTTGAAGTGAGCAAGGAAGGGGAGGGGGGGTGTCAGAGGCTGTATGAGTGTGGATCTGGGCGACTGCTTCCTCTCATTCCCTGGGGGGGCGGGGGGCGGCTGAAGACAGGGATTCCCTGCACTGTCTCCATGCGGCTTCTCCAGGGAGCAGAGGGATGGGGGCAAGGGAGCCCAGGAAGGAGGGAGGGCTCCCCTCTGCCCCAGGGCACCCTTTCGGAAGCTGACTGCTTCAGGCTGTGGGAAGAGGGTGGGTGGCAGGGGAAGGGACAAAGCCGCATCTCAGGAGCTCCGTGGCAGAGAGCCCAGGACATGAGGTCAGCACAGGGGTTATGGGTGCACAAATGACCCTCTGTGTCCCCAGTCAGCTGGGAACCACTGGAAGAAAGAGGGTGCGTGTTCCCGAAAGTGGCAGGCCCACAGCCTTCCCCAGACTAACACTCAGCGGAGCACTGGAAGGACTGGAAGAGTGAGGAATAAGACAGACGGGATCCCTTCACACAGGGGACGCTAGTGCGGGGGCGGGGGGGGGGGAACCCCAGCCAGAAACCAGCCAATAAGGCCATTTCTGACTGCATTCAGAGGATTGAATTACTTGGGAGAAAATGCTGAAGTGGGGATGGCCTCCCTGGGCATACTTGCATGAGACCTGAATGACGACAAGGAGCCAACCACGGGAGGGACTTTGAAGAACATTCCAGGTGGCGAGAAGCCCTCGGTGCTGCCAGAGAATAATGCGCAGACAGAGAAGAGGCTGACCATCACCGTGGCCCCGATGAGAAGCTCGGGCAGGGGACCGAGCGGCAACAGGGAAAGACCAGCAGGCAACCACCGCGGCCCAGACCAGAGGGCAGGGTAGCCTGGCCTGTGATGGCGGGAGCAGTGGAGGTGGGGACCGCCAGGACCCACTGCTGCGCTCCGGACAAGTGACAGGGAGGGAGGGAGGACACCTAAGAAGCACGCCACCCATCAGGGAAGCGCACATCTAGACCACACAGCCTCACCCACCCCACTAGGGGCGGCTGGAATTAAAACACGGAACAGAGGGGGTGCCTGGCTGGCTTAGTTGGAAGAGGGTATGACTCTTGATCTCGGAGTAGTGAGTTCAAGCGCCACGTTGGATGTGGAGATTACTTTAAAAAATTAAAAAATAGGGGCGCCTGGGTGGCTCAGTCGGGTAAGGCTCCAACTTCGGCTCAGGTCAGATCTCACGTTCATGGGTTCGAGCCCCGCATCAGGCTCTGTGCTGACAGCTAGCTCAGAGCCTGGAGCCCGCTTCCAGTTCTGTGTCTCCCTCTCTCTCTGCCCCTCCCCCTCTCATGCTCTGTCTCTCTCTGTATCAAAAATAAATTTAAAAAACATTAAAAAAATTTTTAATTAAAAAATAAAATCTAAAAAGCAATGGAAAATAAGTGTTGATGAAGATGTGGAGAAATGAAACTCTCACACATCGCTTATGGGAATGTAAAATGGGGCAGTACGTGTGGAAAAGTCTAGAGTTACCATATGACCCAGCAATCCCACGAAAATTAAAAACAGGCATCCAAACAAAACCCCGTACACAAATGTTCAGAGCAGCACTATTCATAATCGCCAAAATTTGGAAGCCACCTAAATGTCCACCAACAGATGGATAAACACGGTGTGGTAACACCCACACAGTGGACGATTCGACCACACGAAGGCATGAAGTCCTGCTACAGCATGGATGACAACGGTCTAGCCAGGGGAGAGAAGGCAGAGGCACAAAGGGGCACACACTGTACGATCCCAGAACAGGCGAGTTCACAGGGGCACAAAGCAGGTGAGAGCTTGCTGGGGGCTCGGGGCGGGGAGAAAGGCGGGAGCCTGCCTCGTGGGTATGAAGGTCCCTTTTCTGATGGTGAACACGTTCTGGAAAGAAACAGCGGTGATGGCTGCACAACACTGTGAATGCACTACATGGCACTAATGATAAATCATGTCATATTTTTTTCCACAATAAAAATACAAGACTGCCACCTAGATCCACAGAGACCACCGAAGTGAGCACCAACTGGGGAGAGTGCAGGGGTTGGCGTAAACACAGAAAATGGGCATGTCTTATTCATGGAAATTTTTCCCCTCTGATTTGAAGTTCCTGAAACATGCAGACATACCCATTGCCCCATTCCACCTACATGTGTCCCAAACCCAAGCCACCAAACCTGTTGTCACGTGACCATTGTTACCAAATTCAACTCGGGAATGCTCTTGATTTAAAATCATGAGACGGGGCGCCTGGCTGGCTCAGTCCGTAGGGTTGTGGGTTCCAGCCCTAAGGTGGGCTTAGACATTACTTAAAAATAACACAGAATTAAAAAAATAAAATCATGAGATGGAAGAGATCACGAGGGAAGAAGCCCATGGAGGAGCATGAGCAGGTGGAGAGAGAGAGACCCAGAGGTCGCGGGTCAGCCAGAGAGAAGTTAAGGAGGGAATCTGAGCAGGACGGAGCATGGAGGACGGAAGGACTGGCCCTTGGCATATGCATTTGTTGAGGGGGCCCCCAGCTGGCTGGGCGGGGCGTGGAGCTCGGCCAGTATAGACTCAGCCTTGGGGAACTTTTGCAAAGAATGGGGTCGGAGTGGCCCGGGACGGTGGGAGAGCGCTGCCAGTGCATTTTACCAGGAGAGACACCTGCGGAGGGGAAGCTTCCTGC
>NC_043717.1:109960160-109963777 GCF_006229205.1 Suricata suricatta
CCGTGGTTTCCCGCCCCCGGCCGGAGCGAGTCTCCAGGCCCTGACCTAAGGAGCCTGGCGCAGCAGGCGGGGGTTCGCGGTGGGGGGGCCCCCCTGCTACTTCCCCAGTGCTGGGGTCTCTGGGCTAGAAGAGGAGGCGGCAGGGAGGAAGGGGCTGAGAAAGGGGCCCTGGCCAGCGTGTCCCGCGGGGCCTGCGACCCCAGGGAGGCCTGCGAAAGGCCCCTCCCACTCTTGGTAACGCGGGGAGTAGGGGGTTAACTACATACATTTCCACTGGGGCTGAAGGCTGGTAGGTGAGGACTCTGCCAACCACACCTGCGGATTAAGAAACAGGCCAGAAGAAAACAGAAACCGGAAGTTGCCCCCACGGGGGGGGGGGCCTAAGTCCTGATCAATGGCTGACCTAGTGCCCAAGGGATACCCTGGGTGTACCCGTGTCTCTGGTTTCCCGGCCCAGACAAGTGTTATGGGGACCTCCAAGCCCCACGCAGACCATGGGGGTCAGAGAAGCCAGAGAAGGGAGGCCTGAGCCAAGGGCAGGTCTCTGCACTCCTGTCTTTTCAATGGCCCAGCACAAGTCCTTGCTCCTATTTTCCCAACTCTGGAGTTTGAAATTTGTCAATCCACAGGACAGATGCAACATCTGACAGCGGACCCGGCGTTCCCTTCAGGCAGCTGGCCCCCAGAGTGCACTTGGCGACACCCGCTCTCTCCTTTCTACGCACACATTTTGCAAGGGACATGCCAACACCAATGCTCCCATTCCGGGAGAAACTACGACACCCTTAATGTGCTCAGGGATTTAGCACCCAGACAATTTTCAGCTGCTCCCACATCTCTCCAATTGTGCTACTAATGCCCTTAGACCTTGTTTTTCTTTCTGGACCCAGGACCCAATCAAGGACCACACACATCACATTTGGTTGTTGTGTCTAGTATCTTTTAATCCAGAGCAATCGATCCAGTGTGTGTGTGTGTGTGTGTGTGTGTGTGTGTGTGTGTGTGTGTGTGTGTTTAATTTCATGACATTGACTTCCTGGGAGAGTCCAGGACAGCTGCCTTGCACGATGCCCCAGAGTCTGGATCTGCCCTCATTAGATTCAGCTTAACTGCTTTGACAAAGTGCTGGGTCTTACCCCCTTCCCACCGACAGCATAAGGAGGTACTGGATCAGGCTGTCCTACTGTTGGGGAGGCTTGATTTAGTTTAATCACATGGTCAAGGTCGTGGCTGCCAGGTGTCTCCTTTTCCCTTCCTAATTTACAAGAAACCTGGGGTAATACCTTGAGACCCTATAACCATCTTGTTCCCTCACAACCTTTATGTAATGGTTTTACCATCCAAGATCGTCTGCCTAAATGAGTTGCGTCAGTGGCTAAAAAAATGTCTTAATTTGTAAGAATTCGAACAGGGACACAGCATTATGCTCCATCGTGATGTCACTGGCCTGGCACCTGGCACACCCCCAGTCGTGGCTGCCTGGGCAAACCATAACAGCCAACCCCATAACTGTGCCCACCCCTTCTTGCCCAGGGGCAGGAGAAAACAAGAAAAGGAAGCATGGGTGGGGGCTTCCTCTCAAAAGCCGTTTTAGTAGTTTGCTGCGTATGTGTGGGCGCCCACGTCAGCTCTCTGAACGTTGCTGGGGGCCGATGGGAGAGGAGGATTGGTAGCAGCACCCGGCACAGAAAAATAGATAATGTCCCTTGGGACCTCGATTGGGCAATGACCCCTGGAAACTGGTTTGGTAGGTCTAAAATGAAGCCCTGCGTCTTATTTGTAATGGTCACTTTGTAGGTGGTATACAGCTACCCGCTGCGGCAAGGACATCGCCTGAGCGCTTGTGAGAAATGCAGAATCTCGGGCCCCAGACCTGCTCAGTCAGAGTCTGCATTTCAACAAGGGCCTTAGGGTGGAGTTGCAGTGGTCCAGGACACCCTCTCGAGGAACAAGGAGGGACGCGTGCATGCACACCTGAATAGGGTCCAGACACAAGGCAAGTGATTCAAAGGGTCTCTCCATCCCTCTCACCCCGTCCTTCCGCAAAGCTGCTGAGTGGATGTATGGTGCCCACCCAGGGTGAAATGTGACCATCGGCCCAGGCGCCCCTGCCTTTCTAGCTGAGAGCTGGTCTCTCGGGCAGCTCTGAAGTCCTGCCGGGAAAGATCGCTGCAAAGGAAGGATACCCCACGTGGCGTGTGTGAAAAAGCAAAGCAATCCCTGAGGTCACCATCAAGATCAACCTTTGGGTATAAGCTCACAACAACTGAAAACATCCACCCACCCACCTCTGGGCTCACCTGAACTCGTCCAAGGGCATGATCCAAGTCTAGCAGTAATCAAAATGATACTTTTCACGAGGTGCTTCATTTCTACTGCTCACAGCGAGAGCGAGAGGCAGACTGCACTACACAGGGGGCGCGCCTTGTCCCAGCCCCAAGGCGGCCCAAGCCCAGCTCTCCACTTCCGCCTCGGCTCCTAACTCACCTCATGCCTTCACGTCTCCACAACTCACGGCTCCTCTTCCTGTGTGCTTTCTCCCCTTTCTTTCACATTAGAGAAACCCTCAGAATAATGCTGAATGTTCTTCTTCACTGGACATTAACAGTGTCGTGTCCGTGAGTAACGCTGTCTCCGTCCAGCTGTCTCAGCCACCCACCGAATGGTGGCAAGCCCCCCGCCGAGCCGAATGAGATCCCAGGAGAACCGGTGCAGCTCGGCAAAGGCAATGACCTTGGGAGGCAGGCACTCTTTATTCCCACACTGTACGGTCTTCCCTGGTGGGGACCCTAATGCAGAAGGAAGGAAACCCCGCCCAGCCCCACGAGGTGCCCATGCTGGGCTAAGCGTTCACCCATGGTTTTCCTTTGGTGAGTGTGTGTTACACGTGTTTCTTGTTTTTAAAGCTTTCCTAAGGTGTCGTGGCCACATGATGAAATGCACATATTTAGAGCATACGGTTTAAAGTTTTGTAAATACATACTCGGGAAACCATCATCACAATCACGACAGTGACCATTTCCATCATGCTGAAGTGTCCTCATGTCCCTTCTGCCCATCCCTGCAAATGCTGATCTGCTTTCTGTAACTGTAGATTAGTTTGTATTTTCTAGAATTTTCTATCAACGGCTCAGACAATCCTTGGAACTGAGGGAAGGAAGGAAGGCAGGAAAGGCATTTAAAAATTTTGAGACCGAGTGCCCATGCGGCTCTTGGCTAAGCATCTGACTTTGGCTCAGCTCATGATCTCACAGGTCATGAATATGAGCCCCGAAGGGGGCATCTGCCGTCAGCACGCAGAGCTGGCCTCAGATCCTTCACCCCTCTCTCTGTGCCACTCCCCCCCCCCCGCCCCTCGCAAAAATAAATAAACCAACATTGGGGCGCCTGGGTGGCTCAGTGGGTTAAGCATCTGACTCTTGATTTCACTAAGGTCATGATCTCTTAGCTTTGTGGGTTTGGGCTCCCCGTCGGGTTTGGGCCTGCGTGGGACTCTGTGCTGACAGCACGGAGCCTGCCTGTGATTCTCTCTCTCTTTCCCTCACTCTGCCCCTCCCCCACTCATACGGTCTCTGTCGCTCTCAAAATAAATAAATAAACTTAAAAAATACGTATAT
>NC_043717.1:109963877-109971031 GCF_006229205.1 Suricata suricatta
ATATATATATATAGGGGTGTCTGAGTGGCTCAGTCAGTTGAGCATCTGACTTCGACTCAAGTCAGGATCTCAAGGTTCGTGAGGTAGAGCCCCAAGTGGGACTCTGTGCCGACAGCTCAGAGCCTGGAGCCTGCTTTGGATTCTGTGTCTCCATCTCTCTCTGCCCCACCCCTGTTCTCGCTCTGTCTCTCTCTCTCTCTCTCAAAAATAAATAAAAATTAAATATATATATATTTATATATATATATATACACACACATAGATATATATAGAACTTGAAGACAATGGGAAAACACGGTGGCACTGTGCCGATGATGGCTCCCGGAGCCCGATGCCCCGTTCACGCACTCCACACTTATTCCCAGAGGGCCCACTTCGGGACACGCAGTCCTCCCAGCCCCAGGGGGCCCTTCTTTCCCCCAACAGTCCCTTTGTTTCTGGCAAGTCTTCCCCCCTCGTCAAAAGGCCCCAGGGGGCGGGAGGGAGGGGTCTATGGACCCTCAGCACACACAGTGATGGCTGGCTCAGCAAGCAGGTGCTGGAGGAGAGAAGACCAGGGCGCTGGCACGGGGAAGGCGGGTATTTCGCCTCTCTGACTGTGCACAGAGGGCAGAAGATGGTGGCAGTGAGGCATTGGGCCCGAGGCTGAGAGAAGAGTGGAGGTGTGGCCAGGACCTGGGGCCCTGCAGGAAATGGCCAGAGTAGGCCCCAGGCCAGTTTGCTTTGTCACACAGGGTCTCCTACGCCCCTAATGGTGTCGGGCAGGCGGAAACTAAGAATGGAATGGAAGACTGGGAGATGGGAACAACAAAGAGGGGCTTGACTAGACCCCTGAGCCAGGGGTCCGGGTGCCAGAGGGCAGGACGCAGGCCCGAGGCAGGAAGGACTCTCAGGAGACACGTGCGTGCGCCTTGGAGCTGAGGCCACGCTCCCGCCTTCCGCCCTCTGCGTCCCGGATCCTCCTTCCTAACTCAACAGGCAAACCCAAAGGATCTTTCTACGTTTTCAAGCTTGTCAGTATGTCAGATCCCTGCCCCCACCCCGCACCCATCCCCGCCCCCACCCCAGCACGCTGCTCGGTTAAGTGGAGGACAAGACACATAGGATAGAAACGGAAGGAGAGCTCCAACATGCCGCACGTGGTGCGTCTGCGGCTGGTGCCCGCGGCAGGTGCTCACCGGTGCAGCAGCAGAATGAGGGGCCCGAGCAGTGAGCATCTCCATAGCCACTGTGAAAGCATTTGACAAAATCTAACAACCCTTCATGATAAAAACACTCAAACTAGGAATAAAAGGGAACCTCCTTGACTTGATAAAGAGCATCTGTGAAAAACGTACAGCTCATTTTATACTCACTGGTGAAAGACTGGAAGCATCCCCTGTTAGATCAGGAGCAAAGCAAGAATGTCTGCCCTCACCACTTCTATTCAACAGTGTACTTGAGAGTCTAGCCAGAGTGAACAGGCAAGAATGAAAGAAAAGGCATCCGGATTAGAAAGGCAGACGTAAAACTCTATTTGCCCACAACATAATCCTACGTAGAGAAAACCCTGAAGAATCCCCTAAAAACCAATTAGAGCTAATAAATGAGTTCAGTAAGGTCGCAGGATCAATATCTAAAAATCAACTGTATTTCTATACAATACCAACGAGAAAAATGAAAAGGAAATTAAGAAAACAATTCCAGAGGTGCCTGGCTGGCTCAGTCAGAAGAGCGTGCGACTCTGGATCTCGAAGTTGTGAGTTCGAGCCCCACATTGGGTGGAGAGACTCCCAAAAAAAGAAAAACAAACTTAAAAAAAAGAGAAAGAAATAGAAAACAATTCTACTTATAAAAGCTTCATAAAGAATAAAATACTCAGGAATTAAGGTAACAAAAGTGCAAGACATTGTTTAAAAAACAATGAGGACCTGGGTGGCTCGGTCGGTTGAGCAGGTTGAGCAAATGGTTCTTGATCTCGGCTCAGGTCGTGATCTTGAAATTCGTGAGATGGAGCCCTGCATGGGAACACGGCGGGCTCTGTGCTGACAGCCAGAGTCTGTTTGGGATTCTCTGTCTCCCTCTCTCTCTGCCCTTCCCATGGTCACGTTTTCCCTGCTCCCGTCTCTCAAAATAAATAAACATTAAAAAAAGAAGAAGGAATTGAAGACCCATGGGTCATACCCCACCCATACTTTATCTACAAATTCAGTTCAGCTGGCTTCTTTTCAGAAACTGGCAAGCTGATCCTAAGATTGATATACAAACAGAAGGGACCTAGAAGAATCAGAACAATCTTGAAGAGTACAAAAATGGAGGGATCCTTGCTGATTTTAAAATTTAAGAACAACGCCATACTAAAATCGGTGTGACACTGGCCCGACGACCGACATCTCTCCAGAAAGATCTATAAATGGCCAAGAGCACATGATAAGATACTCCACGTCACTTAGACGTCAGGAAATGCAAAGGAAACCCACAATGATACCACCTCACATACAGTAGGATGGTTATAATCAAACGCTTGTGTTGGGGGAATGTGGAGAAACGGGAGCCCTCAGCCACTCCTCAGCCACTCCCGGCCGGAATGTGAAATGGCTCGCCCCTCTGCAGGGGCTCCGCAGCTCCTCGGAAAAGGAAGTGGTCCAGTACCTTTGTGCTCTTTTTTTTAAGTATTTAGTTATTTTTGAGAGAGAGAGAGAGAGAGAGAGAGAGAAAGCGCACGCACGAATGGGGAAGGGACAGAGAGGGAGACAGACACTCCTAGGCATGCTCTGAGCTTGTTAGCACAGAGCCCGACGTGGGTCTTGAACTTACAAATATTTTTAAAAATATTTAAAATACTAAAAAAAAATAAAATAACGGGCGCCTGGGTAGCTCTGTTGGTTATGCATCCAACTCTGGATTTCGGCTCAGGTCGTGACCTCCTGGTTTTTGAGTTCAAGCGCGGCATCAGGCTCTGTGCTGACAGAGCACAACCTCCTTGTGATTCTCTCTCTCCCTTTCTCTCTGCCCCTCCTCGCCCCCCACCAAATAAAGAAAGTAAAAGCAGAGACTCAAACAGATATTTGCACACCCATGTTCACAGCAGCCTCACAACAGTCAGAAGGTGAAAGTGGCCCCAACGTGCATCAGTGAATGAGTGGATAAACACTGCGCACTAATGCCACACTGCAATATCTTATTCGGCAATACAGAGATTTAGGGAGCGCCTGGCTGGCTCGGTGGGAAAAATGTGCGACTCTTGATCTCAGGTCATGGGTTCAAGCCCCAGGTTGGGCGTAGATATTACTAAAAATAATAATAATAATAATAATAATAAACTTAAAAAAGAAACTTAATACTTACTCGAGCTACAATATAAATGAACCTTGAAAACATGGTAGGGGCACTCTTGATCTCGTGAGTTTGAGCCCTATGTTAGGGGTAGAGAGAACTTAAAAATATTTTTTAAAAAAGAAAACATGACAAATCAAAGAAGCCACACATTAAAAAATCATATATTGTATGGTTCATTAAGATGAAATGTCTGCAACAGCAAATCCATAAAGACAAAGTTAATTCGTGGTTGCCAGAGGTTAAGAGGTGTTGGGTTAAATGGATACATGACTGCGAAAGAAGAAGGGGTTTCTGGGACACCTGGGCGGCTCAGGTGGGTGAGCACCCAACTCTTCACTTCCGCTCGGCTCAGGATCTCGTGGGATCAAGCTCTGGGTTGGGCTCCACGCTGTTAGCCCTTAGGATTCTCTTCCTCTCCCTCTCTCTCCCTCCAAATAAATAAATAAACTTTTAAAAAAAGATGGGGTTTCTTTTTAAGGCGATGACAATGTTCTGGAATGAGCTAGTGGGGACAGCTGCACAGCTCTCTGACTATAGTAAAAACCACCAACTGCACACTTTACCAGGGTATGTGAATTATACCTCAAGAAAGCTGTCGTTTGTTCTGTGAGCATGAGCCATCAGGAGAAAAGGACCTGGAACTCAAGGCTAGGACAGAGACTTGGGGAACTGGAGAATCTAAGAGGAGGTTCCCGGGAGCCCTGGCACAAAGGAGTCCCTGGGCAAATGGCGTAGGTGCGCATGTGCACGTCCCTGGGCTGCGCTGTGTCGCGAGTGGGGTCCCTTACTCTGATAAGGTGCAGAGGCCACAGGCAGATACAGCCTGGACAGGGAGAAGCGCCTCTGACACTCCAGTACCCGTGTCTGCGGTGTGAGAGCCAGGCGAGGGGGCCGGCTGGTCTTTGGGGACAAAAGTCCCCTTCCGCTCTGAGAAAAAGATTGGACTGGGCCGGGGACGGCTCTGCTGCTGTGCCCGGGCTCCAGCCCTCAGAAACAGGGTCTTCTGGGACAAGAATGGTTTTCCCACTTTTCCCAGGTCCTTTTTATTCAATGTTCTTTTGTCTCCTCTTAATTTTTTTCATTAAAAAAATTTTTTTAAGTTCACTTCTGAGAGAGAGAGTGTGTGAGAGGGCAAGGGGCAGAGAGAGAGGGAAACACAGAATCTGAAGCAGGCTCCAGGCTCTGAGCTGTCCCCACAGAGCCTGATGCAAGGCTTGATCTCACAAACTGCGAGATTATGACCTGAGCCAATAACTGACTGAGCCACCTAGGTGTTGTGATTTTTTTTTAATTTTTTAAGTTGATTTATTTATTCTGAGACACACAGGGAGAGAGGGAGAGAGAGAGACAGAATCCCAAGCAGGCTCTGCACCATCAGCACAGAGCCTGACATGGGGCTGGAACCCAGGAACGGTGAGATCATGACCTGAGCCCAAACCAAGAATTTAACCGACTGAGCCACCCAGGCGCCCCAAAACTGCACCCAGGATCTGATTCAGCCCAAATTTCTTCAAGAGCTTTAAAAGGGAGCAGTGTCCCCAGAGTGGTCTGTGGTGGCTGCAGCTCAGACCAGGAAATTAATTGCAGAGGGCAGCTGGCAGGAGGGGCCTCTCCTCCCTGGGGTCTGTTTGCCCAGGGGCCTGGCCTCTCTCAAAGAAAGCTTGGCTCTGAACTTTGCTGCACAGGTTCGCCCGGAGCCCTCCCCCTGACTCGGAGCCTCCTGGAAGGCAGTCCCAGCCTCAACTGTGGCAGCCTCCCCCCAACTGCCAGGGGGAGCCCAAACGGTCCCCTCAGTGTCTCTCAACCGGGGCTCATTTGAAGCCTGTAGCGCAGCGCAGCGTGCCCTCGGTCCGCACACCCCCATGAGGTCGGCCTGAAATGAAGCACTACATCAATCCCTCTCGGACGAAGTGAGGAGCCCACAGCCTTGGGAACCCTTGCCCTTTGGTGTAATGATTCCAAGAAAGGAAGCCGCGAGGGTGGGATCCCAAGGCGTCATCAGCCAACCAGTGCGGCCCAACCTTTCGCCAGCAGCCCTGGTGCCCACAACTGGGATTCCAAGGAGCTGCCTTTCAGTCGAGGCCCGAGTTATTACCGAAGCCGATTCCAGGAGCGGGCAATGACGATGGCCAGGCAAGATTTCCAAACAGCGGGACCACGACGAGAGGAAACAGCCCGGGGGCGGGTGGCGAGAAAGGAAGAAAGGCGAAGGGCGGCGAACGGGGAAAGCGGATGGGGGCGAGCGCCCCGGGAGACAGGGCCTCAGACACTGGACGAGTGGCGCGGCCGGGAGAGAGCAAGAGTCCCCGTCCTGCCCCCTCCAGCTCGCAATAGCCAGAACTAGGCTCACAGCATCAAAGCCGGGCCCCCGCGGCATCCCCAACACCCCCTCCCAGCGCTCCCCACCGATGCTTACAGGAGCTCCCCCTATCCATCTAAAGGGACCCCATTCCCCCAGCCAACACCGCGCGGACTAGCCCTTGCTGCCCAGGCCGGACCAATAAACCCGGAGTTGAAGTGCATACCTGTCTGCGCCCGGTCTGCCCCCGTGTCCCGACTCCCTCCGACCTTGAACTCCCTCCACTTAGCCCCGGGGGCTTCTCAGGCCACTCCATCCGGGACATTTCCCCAGACACCTCTCTGAGCGCACACAGAAAGTACACACGCGCGGGGCCGCAGGAGCCTCCGCGCACACACAGACGGGGCACAGGCACGCACTCACGAAGTCACGCCACGGACAGGCAAGGAAGCCCCGCTCCGGGCCACCGGGCTGGGCTCGGGTTCCGAGCCCGCGGCCGGACGTATCCCCTCCCTCCTCGCCGAGCACCTCCCGGTCCACGCCCCCTGGAACTCAGGACCTGGAGGCCCCGCGGGGCAAAGAGCAAGCTGGGCACCGCCGCCCACGGACGGCCCGCCCCTCGCTGAGCCCGCGGCACCCCGGGGCCAGGAGCCCACCATCTGGGCAGGGCGGGAGCGGAGAGGGAGTGCTGGGAGAAGCACCCAGACCGCCCACGCGCTCCTGCTCCCCTGGCCCGCGGGGACCTGGATTCGGCCGTCCCCCGCGCCGCGGGTACCCACCTCCCTCCCCCGCCCCGGGTCCAGCGGGGCCAGCGTGCGCCGGGAACGGAGCCCGTTGCTATGCAACCTCCATCCCGCGCCGGCACCGGCGGCACCGCGCCTCCGGGCTCCCGGGCCCGGGGTGCAAGCGCGCCGGACCCGGACCGAGCCCCACTTCCCGAGCCGGGCCGATCTCGATCCAGGGCTCACGTCCCCTCTGGGCGCCCAAGGGATGCGCCCTGCACCCCATCCCCAGGCAGCTCCCTCCATCTGTGACCGGTTCCCACGGAGCGCCAGCACCCAGCAGCCCCAGAAATCGAGGGCGGGAATGGCTCCCTACCTCTTCCTCTCCGAGCCCTCCAGCCCTCCCAGGTCCGCGGCCCGCTTCTTCCCCAGGTGGCGCCCACGCCGCCCCCCGCCCCAGGGGCCCCGCCGCCCTACCTGAAGCATCACTTTGTACTGCTCCTCCGGTTTCTGAACCACGCACATATTACATCCCATGGTGCTGGCCGGCGAGGGGAGGAGAGCGGGAACGGGAAAACGCCTTTCACTGCCCGGAGTGCGGGACCTCGGGTCCCGGGCCGGGGCCGGGGGCCATACCCTAGGGCAGGGGGCGGGCCGCCTAGCGGGGGAGGGGAGGACGGCCCCGGGGGAGGGGCAGCTCCACGCCCCTCGGGTTAACTCAGCTGGCTGAGGCCAGGCGCGGGCATGCTCCCTCGCACCCGGCCAGGAGAAAAAGGGCAGCGGGGGATGGGCGGGCGCGCCGGGCGTTGCTGGGC
>NC_043717.1:109971131-109995024 GCF_006229205.1 Suricata suricatta
GGCGGGTCCTGGCTCCCCGCTACCGCCGGCGTCGGGTCCCAAGGCTCCTCGCACTGGACGTGCGGCCGACGCGGCGCGGGCCCGGGGGACGGGATCCCGTTCGGAAGAGCGCCTCCCGGGATCCCCCAGAGAGCTCGGGGCCTCGGGAGGGGGACACGATTTCAGCCCAGTTCCCGAGGCCTCCACGCTGCAGCCAGAATGCCTCTCCCCCTCCCTCCGACTTCCCTTTAATGATTGCTTTTCTCCTTCAACTCCGGCGTTCCCTCGCTGTCGTTTAAATGGACACCTTTGTTAAAATAAGATAAAAGGAAGGAAATAAAAGGAGGTGGGGGGAGAGACCACCGCATGGCTCGGGATGCCCTGGGACCCTCGCGCGCGCACAGAGGCGGCCCACCCGCGTCCGCTGCCTACCTGTGTCAGCCCGAGCCCGCGCTCAGGCGCACCGCTTTGACGTTCCCTCCATCTCTCTCTTCTCTCCCACGACCTGCCCGCTCTCTTCTTGGGCAAGCCTGGAGAGAGAAGGCCTTTGCCTGGAAAGCAGCGTCGGATTGAGGGCTGGGTTCCCATGGGGTGCCCGGGAGAGTTGCTGAGGCCAAGGCGCCCCCCTCCCCGCCCCCGGCTGTAGAAGATCAGTGGGTTAAATTGCTGCATGCTTCATTTCCAGGCTTTGGCAAGTGACAGCATCATTAACCACGCTGGGCTGTTTAATTAGACGGCAGCGGTTGGGGAAGGCCCTGCTTCCTCCCTGACTCCTGGGCAAGGAGACAGGAATCAAAAACCGTGGGTCTGCGCCAGAGCTTTGCACGTCTTCCCGCGACTTCTTCCCCTTGTGTCTCCTGTATCTGTGTCCGACCTTCTCTCTTTTTACAAGGACACTGGTCATTGGATTTAGGACTCCCCCTACTCCAGCCTGACCTCCTCTTAACTTGACTACATCTACAGCAGCTCTATTTCCAAATAAGGTCGCATTCACAGGTTGCAGGGATTGGGACTTGAACTTTTCCGAGGACATAATTCTACCCACCACATATATATATGTATAGCGAAGTCCAAATTCAAGGAAGGCATAGACAGCTTCTTTTTTTTTTTTTTTGATGTTTTTATTTATTTTTGACAGAAAGTGCATGCACATGTGGGGGCACGAGCAGGGGAAGGGCAGAGAGAGGGAGACGAGACAGCCCAAGCAGGCTCATCCACTGACAGCAGAGAGCCCGATGCAGGGCTCCAACTAACAAACCATGAGATCACAACCTGAACCAAAGTCCAATGCTTAAACAACAGAGCCACCCGGGTGCCCACATAAACTGGGTCACTGGAAATGATGGGGAAAGCAGCGATCCCACTCCAACTCTGGTTCACAGCACCTTGTATTGGCCGTTCATTGCATTTGTCACATTATGGAGTAAGGTTCCCCGGCAGCACAGGGTGTTTGCCGAGCCAGCATCTTTGCTGCGCTTTCACTAGGCTCTGGGTGTTTCTAGAAGATGTGGTGTGAGGCAATAGACTCTGGGTGTTTCTAGGAGATGCGGTGTGAGGCAGGGCGGTGGCTTCCATGCACATGTGCTTATTGCCATGCCTCCTTTCTTGGAAAAAGACTCCTTTGCTCTGAAGTATTGTCGTGTGGCATTTTATGTCAATAGATCAGGTGTGCATAAGCCCTCAGATGGATTGCTAGCAGAGATGCTGTTCATAGGGAAGGCAAATCCAAATCCAAAGTTGGACTAATTACTGGCCCCCTCCCCCAGGGTGAGAGGAATCCGATGTAACCTTTCTGCTACCAAATGGCTGGCTAGTCCCCTTACCAAATGGCATCACACCAAGAGCTCCACATTGATCTGTGCTGCCGGTGGATTGGGCATTCAGTGACAGCAGTATTGAGATCAACCTGGCTGCGAGAAAACCCCCCCCTTCTAGGCCCGCCCCGAAGCTCCAGCCTTCCCACCGCGGCCGCTGCCTTCACGGCCTTCACGGATCCACTGCGCCACGTGGAGCAGCTGGGTGACCTCCACCACAGGGCTCCTACCATTCACCCGGTAGTGGAGTTTGCGCTCCTGCCCTGGCAGGGGCCGCTGGCGGAGACACAGGCGCCCACGTGCCCTTCCCGTGTACTCCCCTAGGTACGCCAGGTATCCACACACCTCTTCTTCAAACCTTCTGGTCTCTTACTGTATGTAACATTGTGAGTTATAATGAGAAATATATGGTCTTCGTCCCTGTTTTTGGCTCAGAGCTCCTAAAACTCTTGGAATTTCCTGTGATGAGAGCCAGAAAGGTGTCTTTTGTTATGTGAATGCAGTGACTTTTGTACCACACCTAAGGATGGGGGCTGGTTGCCCGGAGAACTAACTGAATAATTAGAGGGTTGGAATTTTCCTTCCTCCTTCCCCAACCTCCACAGAGGGAAGAGGGGCTGGAGATTGAATCAATGGCCACTGGCCAATGATTTAATCAATCGTGCCTTTGTAATGAAGCCTCCTTTAAAACCCAGAAAAAAGAAGAAAAAAAGGCACAGGGTTTGGAGACCTGGGCTGGAGGTACGGGAGGGCGGTGCGCTTGGAGAGAACACAGGATTGGGCTACTCCTGAGTTACATACTTTTATAATAAACTGATGGTCAAGTAAGTTTGTCTGAGTTCTCTGAGCTGCTCCAGCAAATTAATCCAGCCTGTGGAGGGGGTTTTGGAAACCCCTGCAGTGGCAGTCGGTCTGCCAATACTTATTTAGCTCATGATGGGCAGCGCCCCCTCACATACGTACTTGATGTCCCCTGGTCAGCTTCTTTTTTTTAATGTTTATTAATTTGTTTTGAGACAGAGAGAGCATGTGCAGAGAGAGAGGGAGGGAGAGAGAGAATACCAAGTCAGCACAGAGCCCGATATGGGCCTCGATCTCACAAATTGTGAGATCATGACCTGAGTTGAAATCAAGAGTCAGACACTTAACCCACTGAGCCACCCAGGCACCAAGCCTCCCACCATGGTCAACTTCTAAATCTGTATCACAGCCCAGGAGCACGATGGCAGCTGCTTTATTTTTAAGGTTTATTTATTTTTGAGAGTGACAGAGCCAGCAGAAGAAGGGCAGAGAGAGAGAGAGAGGGAGACAGAAGATCCAACCCAGATTGGGCTGACAGCATAGAGCCCGATGCAGGGCTTGAACTCACGAACCTCGAGATCATGAACCCAGCAAAAGTCTGACGCTTAATGGACTGAGCCACCCAGGCGTCCAGCTGCTGCTTTTTGAATAGTAAATACCTCTGCCACAGAAGACAGGGCGTTGCTCCAGATCTTTATGGGTCTGTGCTTGGATCCTTCTACTGACGCTTCCCACAGACTCTTCACAGTATCATTATTATCTACCATGGACAGATCCTCTGGAGCCTTTAGGTTGGCTGTGCCTTATGGCTGTAATGGTACAGCAGTCTGCACTGCAGCCCAGACCTTCTGTGGGACCCTTTATTGCTCTGGGCCCCACTCAAAACAGGTCATGCCTGTGTGTCCCAAAACCTGCTTGAGCAAACATTCCACCAATTCAGTGATCTACTCAGCATCATGCCAAATACACCCCTTTTCTGCTTGAGTTAGTGGCAGTTTCCTTCTGCAGTCAGAAAATCCTATCACCCTTTTGCCTCATTGCATCGAAGAGAGCAAGATGGGTCACCAGCAGCTCTACTGGGGCCGTCGGACGAAATCTGGCCAGGGTTCTCCGTGCTTGCTGCGTGCACTTAAACCACCAGTCTGATCCGGAAACACGTCCTCAATATGTGCCACCAGTGTTCCCATAAGTACGTGAAAGATACAGGGTTCATTAAGTTGGATTTAGTGAACTTCCTTGAATGGGGCATCCAAGAGACCTACCATAACTGCGGACATCCAAGATGCCTACCTTAATGCTAACTCATTGTACATAAAATAAAAACACTTTAATTAGGGTTCCTGTGAGGCTCAGTTGGTTAAGCATCTGAGTTTGGCTCAGGTCATGATCTTACGGTTTGTGAGTTCGAATCCCGCATGGGGTGAGCCTGAGCCCTGCATCACATGAGCCCCGATTCTCTTTCCCTCCCTCTCTCTCTACCCCTTGCTCACTTCCGCCCCTTTCTCTCAAAAAAAAAGAAAATCCAAAACTTCAATTAAAAAAAAAGAAAGAAAGAAAATCGTAACAAATACGAAGCCCTCTGAAAGTGTGGGGAAGAAAGAGAATCAGTTGAATCAGGGGTAGCTACTTTGATCTGAGCTCAACAATGAGGAGGAGAGAAGCACCTGGGTGGCTTAGTCAGTTAAGTGTCCGACTTCGGCTGAGGTCATGATCTTATGGTTTGTGGGTTCGAGCCCCACATCGAGCTCTGTGTTGACAGCTCAGAGCCTGGAGCCTGCTTCGAATTCTGTGTCTTGCCAGAGTCTGGCTCCAGCAGGTCCAGGGTTCCCCTGAAGAATGGACGATGTTGGCGCAAAAGAGATGGGAGTCGGCGAGAAGGAAAGGGAATGAGAGAGCCACCAGGTTCTTTCTGATCAGCAGGCAGGCATCTCTGCTCTGACCAGAGAGTCAGCCTTTTTTATTGAAAAAGTGTATAGGATACAAAACAGGATTGGCAATTCCTTAGACAATGATTCCTGATTGACAAATTTATTGGTATGTAAAAATTTCCCAGAACATAGATTGGTAGAAGACTCGTGCATAATCTTTATCAATAGTGATTGAGGTAGGTGACTCAGATGCTTATGACATGGGGAAGGAAGGGATGGATCTTTAGCATTCAAATATAAGGCAATGTTTAGGGGCTGCCTGGGTGGCTCAGTCGGTTAAGCGTCCAGCTTCAGCTTAGGTCATGACCTCACAGTTTGTGGGTTTGAGCCCTGCATCAGGCTCTGTGCTGACAGCTAGCTCAGAGCCTGGAGCCTGGTTCAGATTCTGTATCTCCCTCTCTCTCTGACCCTCCCCTATTCCCACTGTCTCTCTCTGTCTCTCAAAAATAAATAAAGAACATAAAAAAAAAAATATAAGGCAATGTTTTTAGCATAGCAAAGGCAAGAGTTAGTCCTTTTGTGAGCAGGGGTCAATAGCCTGTTTTCTGGAGGGGAAGAAAAACAGGTTTTCATCAGGAAATGCAACATTTGCTCCCACAATCACAAAAGAAGAAACAACTATAACAAGTTTTTTCATGAGGTACAATTCACATATTTTTAGCATAAGAAGTCAAGTCACTCCTGATATCAGTCAATCAGGCGGCTGGGGGGTTGGTGCTCAAGCAGAAATTGAGTGGGGGTTGAGTGGGGGTAGATGCCTGTTGCCATCTGACGGTGGGAGACCTTGCAAACCCACCTTACTTCAGAAATGGCTCCCAGCATCTCCCCCTTTTTCATTTTATGAATGAAGGTGGTATAGCTTAACGTTTATTCTGTGAAAGCTTCGATTAGTTATTTTAAAGAAACAGAGAACAAGGCACAAAATGAGCACCAACACTCCAGCCACCATGCCAACATTTGTCAGGAGTGAAATTAGCCCCTTAGAGTTAAAGAGATTTTGTAGCCCTTGCAGAAAGGAGGTTGTAATGTGTGAAGGACAGATAAAGTTAGCAAAGTTTGTCAATCTGATGGCAAAGAGTAAAGACAGTTTATGTCGTTGGACCGGCAATTCCTGAAACGTAGATCAGCCAGCTCCGGGCTGTGGCTGGAGCAGGGCTGGAGATTTCAGGAGCCAGTGTGTTTTGAGGGTCAGTTTAAGCAGGTTGACTGGATCTGGATCACCTCACCAGGTTAACTCCAGAGTGATGAGCCCATGGGGTGATGCCTGAAACTTTGAGAGCGGAATCCTTTGTTTAGTAGTGTATCTGTGACGTCCACCTCTAAGTCTTTGAAAGCGGTGGCTCCTATCCTTGAAATATTATCCCGACAGAATAACAAGCACAGAAGACTGTGTATACATGAAATACTGTAACAATTGTTTTGAAGGTTACCTCAAGTTGTCTAATTTAGACCAACAACAAACATTCAAAGACAATTAGAACTGGAATTTAACATCTATAACAGTGTGTGGCTGAAACAGTTTTTCTCTCTAAAAAAGCCCATTTCCAGAGATAGCCAATTCGAGACCAATGCATTTGTGGAACAAGTCCAGTCTTAACAGCCCTGACCTAATTAATTACATAAGCTCAGCAAGAATAAGGATTGTTCACAAGGATTATTTTTTTAAAGTTTGCTTTGCTGGAATCTCCAGGTTGAACTTCTAGTAGCCTCTCCAGGCCAGAAGCCAAGCCAAGCATTTTCCAGCAGACAGGCCTGCAATACCTGTAGAATTGGGCAGATTCCTCTTCACGAAGTTCCCAACACATGCTGAGGTTCCTGCACCTGCCCGGAAGTGCCCTTCTATACTTACCTGGGGAGGCAGCTGGGGACTCTGTGAGCAGGTGTCCGGCCAACATTTCCACGAGGCTCTATGGCTCCATGTTTAATAAAGTCAACCTTAGTTCCTTAAAGCTGCATGGTCATATCCGAGTCTATGCCTGACTCTCAAATATGATGTTTCAGTCAAAGCCTTGGTCAAATAACCTTGGTATTTCCAATGGTGTCCTGCTACAAAATGAACGGACTCATACTGAACTTACGCAAACAATTGTAATTGCCATGAAAGAAAGATCACTCACTGGGAGTTCTTGAAATTTAGAGGGCTTAGGTAGAGAGAAAAGATAAATGCTTCTGTTTAGAAATGAATACTTTATATTTAGTATGAATCTTAAAGATGTTAAGTACCTGTATTTGTTTAAAAGTCCTTTTTATAAATCTCTTTGAAGAAGAAATATGTTTTGTGAGAGAATAAGAACAATTATAAATGACAAAATCTCAGAACTGAACATTGTTAAAGATCTGATGAGAGTTCATTATGATGCAATTGACAAATTCAGTGACACTTAACACTTTCACTAATCCGAGGATTAAGTAATGACCTTCTACCAAAACATTAAAACTTTAGGAATTTCATATGTGTTTGGGCAGTTGCAGCATTGACCCATGAAATACAGCTTAAGGTTTACCATTGTATGACAGGGTTTTTCTAAGTAACTTAGCATTCCAAATAAAAGGGCTTAATTGGTCAAAAGATTTTTTTATCATTTAAATCCTGGGAAGTTTGCTAAAACCTTAGCAAGTTATAAAACACATTCTAAATAGGATTACAGATCATAACAAATCTTAAAACTTTATTTAACCAAATTGGCAATAAAAGATCTTAAAGGTGAATGTATAGCATGATAGCTGTTAGCAAAACCTAGCTCCGTTAACATTGAGAAGTTTTAACTAAGCAATCAAAGACCTGATAAAGATGGAACCTCAAGTGTTTGTTTTCTTGGCAGACAAAAGAGAAAAACCTTTATTTTCATTGTCTTATTAAGAGCAGATCCACAATCCAAGAAAATGTTGTCTTTTGGACAGAAAAAGCAGAGTTTTAAACTTATACCAGTGTACCTTTTTAAAAATTCCATTCATCTCAACCTTAGTCTATCCTGAGCACCCATCATCAGATTTCTTTTCAAAGATTTCTCATTACTAACCTTCTACAACTTTCCTTTGCCTTTAAACTTTGTCCCAAAGCCACTTCTCTCCAAACAAACAGTCTCATTTACGAAAAAATTGCTTTCTCTTACCTTCAACACAAATGTGTTTTTATTCCTTATATCATTCTTACATATTCACCATTTCCCTGCGTATAGGGTTGCTTTCCTTACTTTCCATCAGTCTGAAGTACACTTAGCAGAATTTTAACTGATAGAAACGTTAGTCTCCAATTGAGGACTTAGTAACCAACTGAGAGGTGTTTACACCAGAATTTTTTTAGATGGTAAATTTATGAACCAATTAAGTACAAAGCATGTTTTTTAAGCTTTAAATATCCTTAGTTTTTTTTTTAGAAGTCAAAAGCACAAACCTACATCTAGTAATTAGTGCTTTAGCTTCTTATCTCATTGGATAGCCAATGAATTTAATCTCAATTTATTAACGTTTAACATTTTAGGTTAGCAGGGACTTTCCAAATTCTCTGAACAATTACCCCTGAAAACTGAGACAGACAAAACTGACCATCACTCTAAGTCATTCTCCCTCCCCCACTTTGTTCTAACAAATTATAACGGAGAAAACAGGAAGTTATTTGACCTTCAGCAAATCCAGGTAGAATACAAGTTTGTTTCTGTATATGTATATATATAGTTTGATAAATATTGTTTATCTCAAACCAACAGACTTAAATTAATTTAAACACTAGGGAAATCGGGTTTTGGTGCTCCTTTGCTCCTCAACACCTAGGGCAGGGGGGGGCGGAGCTGACGTTGTGTCAGTTATGCAGGCCAGGCCCCCTGCCCCCAGGAGGTACAGAGAAAGAATTCTCAGTTCTAAATTTTGTCAGCTCAGACATAGGAGTGGACTTCAGGTTTCTTTTGTTTTGTTTTAACCAGTAGAATTAGGCGGTCTATGTCAGTCCCCGAGAAGACAGGGAATTTCCCTGAAGCAAAACAAGTTTCACCAGCTGTGTGCAAATATTTCCTTAAAGTCTCCGTCCCGAGGTAGACTAACTATAGTCGGCTCCAATTATAGCCGTGTGTGTGTGTGTGTGTGTGTGTGTGTGTGTGTGTGTGTGTGTGTGAGTGTGCGCCCGCCCTTGCATGAGCAGGGAAGAGGGGTAGAGGGAGAGGCAGAGGGAGCAAGTGAGAGTGAGAGAGAGGTAGAATCCTAAGCAGGTTCCTAGCTAAGTAGGAAGCCCAATGCAGATCTTATGACCCTGGAATCATAACCTGGGCTGAAATCAAGAGTCAGACTCAATGGACTGAGCCACCCAGTCACCACTTTATAGTTTTTTTTTTTTAAATCCAGATGCATAGAATCTGATTACTCACTATCCGTAAAATTTGTCCACTCAAGACCCACATTCATTTTGTTAATTTTTTTAAAGACTGAGCTTCAGTCAGTTAAGTGTTTGACTCTTAATCTCAGCTCAGGTTATGATTTCATGATTGGTAAGTTCAAGCCCCACATCCGACTCTGCACTGATGGTGCAGAGTCTGCTTGGGATTCTGTCTCTCCTTCTCTCTGCTCCTCACCTACTTGTGCGTACTCTCTCAAAATAAATAAATAAACTCTAAAAAATATTTTTAATGACTTTTAATTTGTAAAAGCTTATTTTATTTATTTTGAGAAAGAGAGAGTGTGAGCATAGATGGAGAAGAGAGAGAGGGAGAGAGAGAATCCCAAGCAGACTCCACACTGTCAGCACAGAGCCCTGCTTGGGGCTTGATCTCACAAACCATGAGATCATGACCTGAGCCAAAATCAAGAATCAGACACCAGGAGCCCCCTTTTCTAAAGATCTTTAAAAATAATCTCTGCACCCAATGTGAGACTCAAACTCACAAACCCTGAGATTATGACCTGAACTGATGTCAGATGCTTTTTTTTGTTTAAGAGGGAGAGGCAAACCAAGAAACAGACTATCTTTCTTTTTTAATGTTTATATGTTTTTGAGAGACAGAGCACAAGCAGAGGAGGGGCAGAGAGAGAGAGACACACACACACACACAGAATCCCAAGTAGGCTGTAGGCTGTGAGTGATCAGCACAGAGCCCCACTTGGAATTCAAACTTATGAACCACAAGACCATGACCTGAGCCAAAGTCAGACACTTTACAGACTGAGCTACCCAGAAGCCCCTTCCTTTTTTTTATATTTTTTAATTTTATTTTTAATTTAATTTTTAATGTTTTATTTCCTTATTTTTGAGAGACAAAATGAGAACACACATATGCGTGAGCAGGGGAGGGGTAGAGAGAGGGAGAGAGAGAGAATCCTAAGCAGGCTTTCCTCTGTCGGCACAGAGCTTGACTCAGGGCTTGATCCCACGAATTGTGAGATCATGACTGAGGTGAAATCAAGAGTCGGACGCTTAACTATCTGAGCCACCCAGGTGCTCTTGTATTACTTAGTCTTGACCTTTGCTCTTCCATAAAGCCAACAACAAACCTAATATCTAAACCTACTAATGAGACTATACAGTAAAACCTATGGTCACCTCTCGCTTTGGAATACAAATGCAAACATTTTAAAGAAAAAATAAGCAATTGGATTTGGGCGATACAGCAAAATAATAAGATATGATGCATGTCCAAATAGGGTCTAGTCCGTAACTACAGGTGTAGTTTAACATCAGGAAGTCACTTCACGGAAGTCCTTACTAAGCAAATTAAAGGAAACCACCTGATGGCAGCAGTAGGCGTTAATAAGGCATTTGATCAGATCCAGCACTCACTCTCCTAAGACCGAGAGCACACGTGAGCCTGGTGCTGAGGGACAGCGCTTCCGCTCTGCTGCTGATCTCACAAAATCAGGGGGGCGCGTCGAGACCCCCTACCAGCGCCGCTTTCAGCCAAACCTGGACACAGGCATCCTCAGCCCCAAGTGAAGTTTAAGGGTTTCCCCAAAGTGGATAGACTTCACCTGAGGGCACTGGGGTGGCTCAGTTGGTTAAGTATCCAACCCTTGATTTCTGCTCAGGTCACGGTCTCACGGTTCCTGAGTTCAAGCCCTGCATTGGGCTCCACGAGCGTTCTCTCTGCCTCTCTCTTCTCTCTCTTAAGATAAATACATAAACTTAAACGTATATTTTATACCCTCTTGCACCGTTGGTGGGAATGTAAACTGGTGCAGCCGCTTGGAAAAACAGTGTGGAGGTTCCTCAAAAAATTAACACTAGAACTCCCCTATGACCCAGCAATAACACTGCTAGGGATTTACCCAAGGGATACAGAAGTGCTGATGCAAAGGGGCACGTGTTCCCCAATGTTCATAGCGGCACTGTCAACAATAGCCAAATCATGGAAAGCACCTAAGTGTCCATCACCTGATGAGCGGATCAAGAAGATGTGGTTCAGGGGCGCCTGTGTGGCTCAGTCGGTTAAGCGTCCGGCTTCGGCTCAAGTCATGATCCCACGGTTCTTGAGTTCGAGCCCCACGTCGGGCTCTGTGCTGACAGTTCAGAGCCTGGAGCCTGCTTCGGATCCTCTGTCTCACTCCCTCAGCCCCTCCCCTGCTCATGCTGTCTCTCTCTCTCTCCCAAAAACAACAAGGTAAAGAGCATAGCAAAGCAAATCTCAGAAAACGTCAGAAACAAACGGACCGGTCCCGAGGCGGTAACCCCCCAAGCCTCGCTTGGAAAACGGAGCCGGAGGCGTCCGGCCGGCATACCCCGCACGGTGCGACGGTGCGGGAGGCACAGTGGAAACGTGAATGCCAACGTGGCCTAGTGCTGGCAGAGCTGAGAAAATGGCAATTTGTCAACATTTTCCCCATGGCTCGTGCTTTGTGTGTGAAGAAATCTCTCCCAACCCCGCAATCATGAAGACGGTCTCTTGTCTTCTACAAGCTTTGCTGTTTCGTCTTGTCTTTTTAGATTTTCAATACGATTGGAATTATGTGTATAGTGTCACGCAGTTGCCAGGGTTTTTTCTTCTAAGAAAGGAGAGGAGGGGAGGGGAGGGCAAGGGAGAGAAGGGGAAGGGAAGGGAGAGGAAGGGAGGGGAAAGGAGAGGAGAGGAGGAGAAGAGAAGGGAGGGGAGGGGAGAGGAGAGGGGGTGGAGAGGAGGGGGCAGAGGAGGGGAGAGGAGAGGAAAAGACTCTTCCAGGCTGGAGATGCTCTGGAGGACTGCATAGGGTCTTACCGGCAGGCCCTGGGTGGTTGTTTTGGTTGTTTAAACAATGCCAGGAAGCCAAGCAAAAATACTCCTTTCCTTTGAAAGGACCTTGCATTGAGATGCGAGTCTCTTTGGGGGCCTGGGGGCATTCACTCAGACAGATGCGTTTTAGGCATTTTTAAATTTTAAGGGAAGCCCCTGTCATTTCTTAGAGTCAGTTCACAATTGCCTCCTGGAGTAAATGCAAAGTAGGGGTTCCGGGGGAGGGGACGTGGTCCATTCTGCCTCTTTTGCAACCCTGTGCTCCTTGAAAACTGAAGCTCATTGAAATGCAAGGTCCTTTGAGGACAGAGGCACTTGTTTATCTCAGGTCTGGGCTACTTTTAAATTGTAAGGAGGCCATTGGAAATTCGCTACGACTGACCACAGCAGTTTCCTGAAATGCTGGCATCCTGTGAATTCCTGAGGAGGGGACACTGGGAATGGGTCACACTGGCCGTGCTCCGAGGCGCCGTCCTCTGCCTCGGCCCCACGGTCTCCGCACTGATGTGCCTGTGGCCTCCAAACCACGCTCCCTGTTTGGCCTCCATGCCTCGTCCATCTTTCCGTGGCTCCTGGGGAGGGCTTCTGCAGACGCATCTGTGTCCTCGGGAAGGGGTGGTGCCTCCAACCCCGGGTGGGGGGTGGGGTTTCTTCTCCTATCTTTGGGTTTCCAGGTGCGTCTCATAAAACTGACCCAAGACAGATGACCAAGAGAAAAGCACAGGTTTTGTTGAATGTTTACAGGTACACGGGAACCTTCTCAAAGCCTGAAAACCTGAAGTGACCAGAGCAGGCAACTTTTCTTTTATACAAAGAAGAGGTGAATCTAAAAAATTGGCAAGACAGAGGGTAAAGGTGAGTTCAACAAGGTCTGTTTGTACACATTTCTGTGCCCCCCATGCCCCACATACTTTGGGTATCTGTCAGCAGTCATTTTTACATAAACTCATTTTACTTTTGGCCGGCTTGGCCACATGTTATAAATCTCTTTCAAAGACTCCTTATCACATCCTGATTTTACCGTATGTTTTTCTTCTTTATTTTATTTTTAAAGATTTTTTATTTTTATTTTATTTATTTGTTTGTTTGTTTATTTATTTATTTATTTATTTATTTATTTACAGGGTACAGGTGAGCGAGGGGCAGGACAGAGAGAATCCCAGGAGGAGCAGAGGGAGGAGGAGAGAGACAGAGACGAAGAGAGAAGTGAGGCTCACCCAAGCGGGGCCGGAGCTCACGAACTGTGAAATGTTGACCTGAGCCAAAGTCGGAGGCTTAATTGACTGAGCCACCGCAGTCCCCTAGGTTTTTTTTATTTTTAAGTAATCTGTATACCCAATCTCTACACCAATGTAGGACTCGAAGTTACAACCCTGAGATCAAGAGTCAAATTCTCTATCACTGAGCCAGTCAGACACCCTTGTTTTTCTTCTTTAAACAGTGAGTGTCACTTTAGGACAAAATTACTTTCTTTTACATCAAAAAAAAAAACACATCCCCAGGGGTGCCTGCGTGGCTCAGTTGATTAATTGTCCGACTTCGGGGCTCAGATCATGACCTCACAGTTCATGGGTTCTAGCCCTGCACCGGGCTCTGTGCTGACAGTTCAGAGCCTGGAGTCTGCCTCCGTTTTTGTGTCTCCCTCTCTCTCTGCTCCTCCCCAGCTCATGCTCTGTCTGTCTCTCTCTCAAAAGTAAATAAACACTTTAAAGAATTTTTTAAAAAGCCTATCTCCATTTCTCGTGCCTTCTCAAAACCAAAACACATCTTCCTTTCCTGGCATACAAAGCTATTACTTAGAATTCTTAACCGTTAGAAACCTTCATTTCTAGTGAAAACTAGGAAGTATTGTGAAACATATCAGAATTGTTTTGATTTGCAAATTTATGAGGACATTCCATCATTTCTAGAAGCATATGTTTTTGAATGAGTGCAATTTAAAGAGCAGTCGAGAACATAGCGCACCCAGACACCTTTCGGTTTCTCTGTAATGAGAAGCCCAGAGTCGATCAAGTGTTCTGAGCACCCGGGTCAGCGCGACCTCTACTCACGCCTGTGCAGGCGGACCCCCGGTGACCTACAGACCGGGTGACCCACCTGTACCTCATCACCAGGCCAAACGGTTGGCCTCGTTATGTGACGCGCGTGACGACAGGCCACAACCTTCCCCGTCCAGATGTCCATTCTGCCCCGAAACAAAAGGAGCCCGTTCAGCCGTGCTCTCCGGAGTCCCTGCTTTGGAGTTTATTCCCTGCGGCCGCCTTACTTTCTGCAGATACATCGGCTCTTCTTGGCTTGATTTTTGCATTTCTTCACCCACCATAAGCATTTAAGATGACTCGCATTATGAATAGACGTTGGTGAAGAGACTTCTGTCAAGTTATGAACACAGTCTACTGGCAATGTCTGACCTGGTAGGTCCATAATCCTGGAAAAACTGGTTTTGTTCTCCGAGGCTTCCGATCTTCTGGACCCTTTATTTCTTTTTTTTAATGATTATTTATTCATTTTGAGAGAGAGTAAGTATGAGCAGGGGAAGGGCAGAGAGAGACAAATAAACAGAATCCCAGCAGGCTCCTCGCTGTCAGCACAGAGCCCCATGTGGGGCTCGAACTCTTGATCTGTGAGATCCCGACCTGAGGTGAAATCAAGAGTTGGACACTTAACCAGCTGAACCACGCAGGCGCCCCTCCTTCTGGACCCTTTAAACACTTAGCATGGATTGTTAATATGTTCTTGGTATTGTATATGTTTGCCAGATAGGTTGGGCAAATCATATGAGCCTTAACAAAAACTTGCAAAATTCTGTGAATTATCACTGCCAGGCAAGGTCAAGAGAACTAATGGGAACCTCAAATTTAGAACGTCTAGGGGCGCCTGGGTGACTCAGTCAGTTAAGCATCAGGCTTCGGCTCAGGTCATGATCTCACGGTTCGTGGGTTTGAGCCCCCTGTCAGGCTCAGTGCTGACTGTTAGCTCAGAGCCTGGAGCCTGTATCGGATTCTGTATCTCCCTCTCTCTCTGATCCTCCCCTGCTTGTGCTGTCTCTCTCTCTCTCTCTCAAAAATAAATTTAAAAAAACATTTAAAAATTAAAAAAAATTTTAAAACGTCAAAACTTTCAGAATTGCTGGACTTCCCTGCTTCAGGAATTGCATTTAGTGCTGCTGGTTACAGTATTCCCTTTGGAAAGCAGACTCGGCCCAGAGAAGATAGTCCTCAGCAGACCAGGCGATACTGGCGTCCGGCTTTCTGCTGATCCCCTGTTGGCTCATGCAATCTCTATTTTCTATTAACTTTTTAATGTTTATTTATTTTTAAGAGAGAGAGAGAGAGAGAGAAAGAGGATGCGAATGAGGAAAGGCAGAGAGAGAGGGAGACACAGAATCTGAAAGCAGGCTCCAGGCTCTGAGCCAGCTGTCAGCACAGAGCCCGACGTGGGGCTCGAACCCATGAATCGCAAGATCATGACCTGAGCCGGAAGTTGGACGCTCAGCTGACTGAGCCACCCAGGCGCCCCTAATTTCATACTTTAAACATGTAACCTTTTGGGGGCACCTGGATGGCACCCAGGTTGGTTAGGTGTCCAACTCTTGGTTTTGGCTCAGGTCACGACCTCACGGTTTCGCAGGTCCGTGTCCCACTTCACTCTCTGGGCTCTGTGCCGACAGTGCAAAGCCTACTTTAGATTCTCACTCTCCCTCTCCCTCTGCCCCTCCCCTGCTCACGCTGTCTGTCTGTCTGTCTGTCTCTCTGTCTCTCTGTCTCTCTCTGTCTCTCTCGAATATAAATACATTTTTAAAAAACTAAAAATAAGTGTTAGGCATGAACCCCTCTCTCCTTTTCCTTTCCCTTCCTTGAGCACTGGCCAGGAAAGAAAACACCTCATCGGTGTCTCCCAGGCCACTGCTAAGTGAGGAAGTCCCTTCTGGTAATTAGACCAACCTTGTACCTCAGCCGAGGAGAAAATGTAACTGTGCCCCAATTTCTCACAAGCAAAAGAAGACGTTTCCTCGGTTGACTCCCGGCATGTAAGTTGTTGAAATCATTCCCTTGGCCTGTCCTGACCCGGTTAGGGATAAATGTAAATAAGTCTGTGATCCGAAAATTTTCCTTAATCCCTGAAATTACTACAGAATCTTCTGCTAAAGACCTTTAAATTCTCTAGCCCAAATAGTTGTTAAAAATGGGGTAGCCTTTGATGATGTTTTAGCTGAGCAAGGAGGTGTCTGCAGTGTGACTTCACATCACCTGTTCAATCCGGATTAGCGCCTCCGGGGATGCTCAAGTTCACTTACTGAGACCCGTGAGCAACTGGGCCCAAAGGGCTGGCTGCTGCGGCGAGGACTTCCTTGCAGGTTCGGTCTTGCAAACGCGGCTCTGACAAGACTCCGACGCTGCGGGCCACGCCGCTTCCACAGTCGCACAAGGCCCCCTGAGCCGTCCCCTCCCCAACGCTGCAAATGCCGTTCGCAGCTGCCAGCCACCAAGCAAGTGCCGCCCCCGAGACTGAGGTTGTGGCCTGTGGGGCACAGGGACCTGGCGACTCCTCACCTGGGAGCTGTGCCGGGGTCCGTAGGGGCCGCGAGGACCCCGAGGACCCCAGAGCCTCACACTCCAGTCCCACCTCTTGGCTAAGCTGAGGGTCTAATCAAAAGGGGAGAATTGTTCAAAAGAAAACCACAAATAGCATCGCTGAGGCCAGTCACCCAACCGGGGCTTAAAACCTAAGCTGATCGCACTGTCAACTTCCCCCAGAAATGTCAGTCTTTTTTTTTTTTTAATGTTTTTATTTTTATTTTTCAGAGACAGACAGAGACAGCGTGAGCAGGGGAGGGTCAGAGAGAGAGGGAGACACATAACCGGAAGCAGGCTCCAGGCTATGAGCTAGTGGTCAGCACAGAGCCCGAGGCGGGGCTCGAACCCATGAACCGTGAGATCATGACCTGAGCCCAAGTGGGACGCTCAACCGACTGAGACACCCAGGCGCCCCCAGAAATGTAAGTCTTAATAGTGAGTCAGGAATTTTCTGGTCAGCGCCAACGAGGGAATCTGTGACATGGCCTTTCTTCATCCTCCAAAGGAAGGTGAGGCCGGTCATCCGCCTGAGAAGACTCCTTGTGCCGGGGCGCTGGGAGGGCTCCGTTCACCCAAGCATCCAACTCTCCATCTCAGCTCGGGTCATGACCTCGAGGTTTGTGAGTTCAAGCCCCACATTGGGGTTCTGTGCTAATGGCGTGGAGCCTGCTGGGGATTCTGTCTCTCCTTCCCTCTGCCCTCCACTGCTTGTGCTGTCTCTCGAAATACATAAACTAAAAAAAAAGTTGGGTTATGGAATTGGCATTAAATGTTTGCAATAAATTGGTAATGTTGTGAAAAAACAAATAAACTAAAAAAATAATGAGTCCTGGCCTTCCCCCTAAGGGAAGGTGACCTTGCCCAGAATCATGCTCTTTTATATTTTACTAATAACTTTTGAGACTGACCTTCCTTCCTATAAAAACCTTCCATTTTCTACAATTCCTTAGAGCAAACTTCTTGCTAGCTGAGAAACTGCCCGAATCATGAATCACTTGGAATTTGCTCAGTTGAAGTTTTCTTCTGTAACAGCACAAAGGGGACACAGGGGGGGAGAGAGAATCCCAGTCTCCACATTGCCAGCACAGAGCTTGATGTGGGGCTCGAACTCAGGAACTGAGAGACTATGACCTGAGCCAAAGTCAGACGCTCAACAGATTAAGGCACCCCAGCATTGTTCTTTTTTTAATCTTTCTAACGTGAGAGTGCAGAAACAGAGTGTGAGTAGGGGAGGGGCAGAGAGACAGAGAGAGGGAGACACACAATCCCAAACAGGCTCCTGGCTCTGAGCTGTCAGCACAGAACCTGATGCGGGGCTCAAACCCACGAATCATGAGCTCATGACGTGAGCCGCAGTCAGACGCTTCACCGACTGAGCCCCCCAGGCGCCCACAGCAGCATTCTTTTTTATGGGAAGTGTGGAAGTGTTAGGGGGTGAGTGCGTTTTCGAAACCTCCTCTTGTTTTTCTTGTTGTTTTATAATGGATTTTATTTCTTCTACTGCAGCTTTTCACAAAGGATATTGCTTTACACATGATTATGGCTTATTGCTTCAGTGAACGGTTTTTTTTTTTTTGGTTCTATATCTCAAATTTAACCACCAGGGTGCCAGGGGGGCTCAGTCAATTGAGCATCTAACTCTTGATTTTGGCTCAGGTCATGATCTCAGGGTCATGGGGTCAAGCCCCACATGGGGCTCTGCACTGACATCATGAATCCTGCTTGGGATTTTCTCTCTTTCCCTTCCCCACTCTCGGCACACATGCTCTCATTCTCTCTCTCTCAAAATAAATAAACTTTCTTTTAAGTTCTCTTTTAAAAAAATTAACCAGCATCTTTATTCTTTAGGGCCCAAAAGGATGAAACAATTTGTTTCAGCTTGGAGATCTTTCCCAGCCTGGTGGGAGGTGGCCACTCTCTGCCATGCCCTTTTTCTTTCAGAGGGCACAGAGTAGGGATGCCTGGGGGGCTCAGATGGCTAAGCCTCCGACTCTGGTTCAGATCGTGATCTTTAGGTCCATGGGTTCGAGCCCTGCATCGGGCTCTATGCTGACAGCTCAGAGCCTGGAGCCTGCTTCGGATTCTGTGCCTCCCTCGCTCTCTGACCCTCCCGTTTGTGCTGTCTCTTTCTGTCTCTCAAAAATAAATAAAAAACATTTTAAAATAAAAAAATAATCCTTTAAAAAAAAAAGGCGGCAACGAGTAACTAAATCAGGCGTCTTCCCCCAGGAGCTCTGCAGGCAATCTCGTCCAGAAGAACAGGGCAACGTCTCCCCCGCAGCTTTCCGGGCGATTTGGAAGACCGTAAGAACACACATCCCCAGACAACCTATTCGTGTGGGGACCACGGAGGATGAGAAGAGAGCTGACCCGAGATGCCAGCAGCCTGTCCCCCCCCCCTCCTCCCCGAGAGGTAAGGATGGATTGGCATCAGGCAACCTTGGGGACATAGTTTCCCCAGTTCCCCCCTCTGAGATTCCTTCACCCTTTGCATTTTGAACATTTTTTTAAAGATTTTATTTTTATGTAATCTCTACACCCAACATGGGGCTCAAACTCACAACCGTGACATGAAGAGCTGCAGGTCCGTCAACCAGGCGCCCTGAGTTTTGAGCCTTTTGTCACGTGGTTCCCAGCGGAGGTTCCTGTCCGTCTACGCTCCTGAGTCTCCTGCGCCTACCATTTCTTCCTCCTCCAGTCTTTTTCTACAGTCCCTCTTCCGCGACCCCCGCTTTCTTCAGACAAGGACACACAGTCTTTCTTCCCTTCCCCCCTTAGAGGTTGTGCCGACTAGAGATCACTCTCTTTAGACAAGACTTCCAACTGAGCCGCTAACAGCAGTTTTCAGTTTCTTCTCTTCCTTGTCTTCCTTTAGACTCCCCCCAATGGGGTACCTGCTGCTAAGCTGGGCTGATAACGGTCGCAGCCAGCCCCCCACCTTCTCTACATTTAAGTTTCGAGAGTCAAGACAAAGGTGGTCAGGGTCAGAGAGTGATTTTTATTTACCCTTGGGTCCATGGCCATACATTTTCAGAAACAGAAATCATCAATAAACCAAGGATGAAATAAATGAGGGACTCCCTCGGTCCTGAGCGCGCCGCCGCCGCTCACTCAGCTCACCTCTACCTGACGGCTGCGCGAGTGGCCGTCAGTAACCCCTCTCGGGGAGTCTCTGATGCCTTTAGTTCTTCCAGAGTTACAGAGGCTGCTGGCATCCGGACCCCACATGCTTGCTCCATCAAACGAGCAAAATCTCCTGGTTGTAGAATTCCATGAGTGAGGCCGTGACCTGAAAACATGCTGACAAATGCTTCTGCAAACTTCTGGGGCAAAGAAGGCTTTAAACAGATAATGACAGACGGCAAAAACGGCAAGTGGATGACCTCAGCGTCCGAAGTAGCGCCAGCTTTCTGGCCATCCGAATAGGAAAAGCTGGCTTCCCTCGCACTGACACAAGGGAAACTTGGAATGACATGGCATTTTTGGTCTCCTTTCCGGTATCGACGCCCACCAGCTTAACACCTTAATAATAACAGAAAGACAGCAGGAAAAATCTCTCAAGACCTAGAAACTAAATGATATACTTGTAAACAACCCATGGGTCAAAGAAGAAGTGCCAAGGAAATTTTTAAAAATACACTGAACTGAATGAAAATGAAAATACACGAGCACCTGGATGGCTCCATTGGTAAGCATCCGACTTCAGCTCAAGTCATGATCTCACAGTTTGTGAGTTCAAGCCCCACATTGCGCTTGCTACTGTCAGAGCAGAGCCTGCTTGGATTCTGTCACCTTCTCTCTCGGCCCGCCCCCCACCCTTGCATGTTCTTTTTATCTCTCAAAAATAGGTAAACATTAAAAAAAATAAACACAATGAAATTACAGCTTAGCAAAATGTGTGGGACACAAGCAAAGCAGTGCTGAGAGGGAAACTTATACTAAATGCACACGTTAGAAAAAAACCGTAAGTCTCAAGGCAGCAACCTGAGCTCCTACCTCAAGGAACTAGAAAAAGAAGAGCAGAATGAACCTAGAGTGAGCAGAAGGAAACAACAAAGATAAGAAGACATTGGGGTCTCCCAGCTGGCTCAGTTGGTAGAGCATGTGACTCTTGATTTCAGGGTTGCAAGTTCCAGCCCCACATAGGGTGGAGACCTTAAAAAATAAAATAAAAAAATAAAAAATAGGACATCAAAAGCAGAAAAACAAGAGAAAATCAATGAAACAAAGAGCTGGTTGCTTGAAAAGATCAATAAAATTGACAAACCTCTAGAAGACTGACAAAGAAAAAAGAGAGAAGACACAAATGCCTGATATCAAGAATGAAATAAGGGATGTTAACACAGACTCTCCAGGCATCAAAGGGATAAGGAATTCTACCAACAACTCATACACGGACATTTGACAAAAACAGAAATGGAAACGGACCCATTTCTCAAAAACCCAAACCACCACAGCGCATCCAAATAAAATAGATAGTTTGAATAACCCCATAACTATTAAGGAAATAGAATTGATTTAAAATCTCTTCCCACCAAAAAAAGAAACTTCCAGTTCCAGATGGTTTCACTGGAGAATGCTACCAAACATTAACAGAAGATAAATATCCATTCTATGCGATCTCTTCCAGACAATGGAAGAGGAGGGAACACTTCTCCATTCATTTTATGACGCTGATATTGCAAAAAACAAAGACAGTTAAAAATAAAAACAAACTAAAAACCAATATCTTTCATGAATATAAACAGGAATTATTTTTTAAACAATTTTTAAAAGTTTTTATTTATTTTTGAGAGAGAAAAAGAGAGTGTGAGTGGGAGAAAGGCAGAGATAATCCAAGCAGGCTCCAAGCTCTTTGTGCAGAGCCTGACTTGGAGCTTGATCCTTTAAACCGTGAGCTCATGACCTGAGCAGAAATCAAGAGTCAGACACTCCACTGACTGACTCACCTAGATGCCCCTAAACATAGAAATTCTTTTTTTTTAATGTTTATTTATTTTTGAGAGAGAGAGAGAGATGAGGGTGGAGGGGCAGAGAGAGAGAGGGAGACAGAGGATTCGCCGAGGGCTCGATGCTGAGCGTGGAAAGCGCCACGTGGGGCTCAAGGTCCTAAACCGCGAGATCATGACCTGAGCCAAAGTCTGATGCTTAACTGACTGGGCCACCCAGATGTCCCTAGAAATTCTTAATAAAATATTAGTGAATGGAATTCAGCAAGATATAGAATTATACACCAAGACCAGGGAGGGTCTATTCTGGGGACGCAGGCTGGTTCAATATTTGAAAATTAATCTGTACAACCCACCATATTAACAGGTTAAAAAAGAAGAAAAATCACATAATGGTATTAATTGATACAAAAAATATTTGACAAAACTCAACACCTGTTCGTGATTAAAAACTCTAAGAAAAACAGGAAGAGAAAGGGAACCTTCTCAACCTGATTACAGGCACCTACAAATGTACTGCAGTTTATATCATGCTCAAAGGTGAAAGACTGGTTTCCCCCTAAGATCTAGAGGGGACAGGGGTGCCTGGGTGGCTCAGTCGGTTAACCACCTGGCTTTGGCTCAGGTCATGATCTCGCGGTTCATGGGTTTGAGCCCCGTGTCGGGCTCTGTGCTGACAGCTCGGAGCCTGGAGCTTGCTTCTGATTCTGTGTCTCCCTCTCTCTCTGCCCCTCCCCCAGTCGTGCTGTCTCTCAAAAATGAATAAATGTTAAAAATTTTTTTAAAGGAAAGGAAGAAACAAAACTGTCTTTATCTGTGGATGACATGGTTGTTTATGTGGAGAATCCCAAGGAGTGTTCAAAAAACTGCTAGGACTAATGTGAGAATTCGGCGAGGCTGCCGTATACAGATCAGTGTACCGCAAATGAACGTATGAACACCAAAATTAAAATACAGTATCAGTTACAAGAGCTCCAGAAAATACTTAGGTGTAAATCTACCAAAATACGTATCAGACTTGTATGCTGAACATTACAAAAAGCTCATGAAAGATCTAAACAAGACTCAACATAGAAGAGATCTGAATTCTCACCAAATTAACATGCATACTTAATGCAATTCCTAAAAAATCCCGGCAAAATTTCTTGTAGATATAGACAGTATTATTCTAAAATCTGTACTGAAAGGCAAGAAATTAGAATAACAATTTTTTAAAAAGAATAAAAGGAGAAGAATCACTTTTCCCCAACTTCAAGACTTATTATATAGTTATAGATGGTGTGTTCTTGGTAAAGGAAAGACGCACAAATCAGTGAAACAGAATAGAGAACCCGGAAACAGACCCACACAAATATACGCGACTCATTTTTGACCAAGATGCAAAAGCAGTCCCGTGGAGTAAGGCCAGACCTATAAGGAATCACCCGGAGCAACTGCACATCCGATGAACCTTGACCAAAGTCTCACACCTTGTACAAAAATTAACGCAAAATGGATCATAGACATAAAGGTAAAACTCCTCGGAAAAAAAATAGAGGAGAAATCTCTCAGGACCTAGGGCTACGCAAAAAAAAAAGCTCATAGATTTGACACAAAAACAAGATTCATACAAGGAAACATTGATAAGTTAGACTTCATTGAAATGAAAAACTTCTACTTTCTGAAAGATTCTGTTAAGTAAGTGGTAAAAAGACAAGCCACAGGCTGGGAGAAAACACTAACAAGCCACGCGTCCGGGAGAGGACCGCTACCTCGAATTTACGAAGAACGTGGTAAATTGTGGGTTGTAGCTGCGCCCAGTGAACCTGTCCGTCACACACCCGCTCTTGCAAGAATGTTGATTAACGCCTCACTTCGCTGTGCTCAGAGTCTCCGCGTCCCGCCTCTGGTTGGGTCCCTGGGCTGATTTCTAACAGGAGGAAAGTCTCCATCGGAAGCACAGCACTGATCCATTGATGTGGAAGTTAAGACCGCTGCCCGGCCACTTGGAGCTCTTCGCTGGGGCGGTGACAGCGCCCGATTTATCTCTTGGACGGCAAGTCCGTCCCCTGGTTCCTCGCTGGCTGAGCCCTACAGAGGTGACGCCCTTACCTGTGTCGCCTATGCCCGTGGAAGGCCAAAAGCAGTGTGACTGGAACAAATGTACCTTCCCTGAGGTGATGGAGAGATTTGTAGTCCCTCCTCGCTTTCTTTGTTCTTTGGCCCATGCTCATTGCCAAGCCCGGGAATCAGAGGGGGGAAGTGAAATGTCCAAGGGTTTGGGACTCTATTATGGGGGTGGGGGTTGTACATATTTCTAGGCTGTAAACCTACTGTTAACTAGACAGCACGGCTTTTATTTGGTATTTCTGAAAATGAATCATTTCCCTTACTTCTCACACCTCCCTCTGGAAGCAGGACCTGTAGGCCAGCAGAGCATAAGGTCACAGGAACAAGAAGCAAACGGTTTGCTGGTGGGTCACAGAAGTTATGGGGAGCTAGTGCGCCCCTTGATTCCTGGACCCAGGAATCCTGGCTACGGGAGAAAGAGAGCCATTTAGTGGATGTTGACTCAGAGCATATACAGCTTTCTGGAAAACCTGGCTCCAGCCCTGCAAGGGACCGCCACCTAGCCAGCGTTCTAACTGAGTCTTTGAAAGGCCATCGCACTGTTCTATC
>NC_043717.1:109995124-110040444 GCF_006229205.1 Suricata suricatta
CGGCAGATCGGGCACTCAGTGGCTACATCCAGGACGGCCTCGGTGAGTAGAAGTCCATGTCACAGAGTCCGTGCATCACCTCCATCCCTGCCACCACGGCCGCTCTGTTCATGAGGCCACTGTGCAAACGCAGGACTGGCTCGGGAAAGAGGCTGGCTGGAATCCACAGAATGGGTCACCCTTTCCGTTTGAGTATAAATAGTTTCTGCTGAAGCCGCTCTGTGGTGAGGACTCACACGGGACATGTGAGTCCCTTCCATGACAGGATGCATAGCATTTATACTCATATTTAAAGTCTTAAAATTTAGTATGTTATCTCACCTCTTTCTTCTTATCCTCTTGAATTAAGGTCAGATTGATGAGAGTTTACTTGCAAAGAATAATATATGTCTCAGCTGTTTAATGTTTTAGTAAATCTCATGGTACAGGAACAATAATACACTGTCAGGAATGGAAAAAGAAGTTTAACAAAAAATTTTTAGTTTATATTTTAAGAGAGAGAGAGACAGCAAGGGAGGAGTAGACAGAGAGGGAGAGAGAGAAGCCCAAATAGGCTCCGCACTGCCAGTGCAGAGCCCAATGTGAGACTGGAACTCAATAAACATGAGAACATGACCTGAGCCAAAGTTGGATTCTTAACTAACTGAGCCACTGAGGTGTCCCGGAAAACGAGTTTTTAAGGTAACTTTCATAAACTCACGATGTTCATTTGAAACGTTTACCTGTGGGGCGCCTGGGTGGCTCAGTCAGTTAAGCATCCGACCCCCGCTCAGGTCATGATCTCACGGTTCATGGGTTCGAGCCCCACGTCGGGCTCTGTGCTGACAGCTAGCTCAGAGCCTGGAGCCTGCTCCTGATTCTTTGTCTCCCTCTCTCTCTGCCCCTCCCTGCCTCAAGCTCTGTCTCTCTTTGTCTCAGAAATAAATAAAACATTTTTTAAAACTTAAAAAATAAACGTTTACCTTTTTTCAAATTTTCAAAATTCACCTTTAATCCTTTACCAATAGACAGTTCCAACAAAGTATACTGAGAAATTATAGTCAAATTTAAACGACCTTTTTAAACTTATTTTTAAACGTTCATGTATTTATTTTTAAGAGAGAGAGAGAGCATGAGTGGGAGAGGGGCAGAGAGAGAGGAAGAGACAGAGTCCTAAGCAGGCTCTGGGCTGACAGCGCAGAGTCCGACACGGGCTCAATCTCGCAGGCCGTGAGATCACGGCCTGAGCCAAAATCCAGAGTCGGACACTTAACCAACTGAGCCGCCGAGATGCCCCTAAGTAATTTTTTAATTACAGAAATGGACCTCAGATTTTATACACTTTAAGGTATGCTGTTGACAAAGTATGTTAACACACACCTTGTAATTCGGTCCTACTGTGCCTGCCTAACATACACCTTGTTCGGCATATGATTCACCACCAAGCTGGACGTCACAACTGACCTACGTCACATTCAACAAGGCAAGGCCACTAATTATGTTATTTATATTTTTTAATGTTTTTATTTATTTTTGAAAGACAGAGAGCAACAGAGAATGAGCACGGGAGCGGTGGAGAGAGAGAGGGAGACAGAATCCGAAGCAGTTCCAGGCTCTGAGCTGTCAGCACAGAGCCTGATGCGGGGCTGAAACCCACGAACCATGAGATCATGACCTGAGCTGAAGTCAGACGCTTAAACGACTGAGCCACCCAGGCACCCCATAATTATGCTATTTAGATGTCTCAGCATTGTTCAATTACTGTTAATATTTCAAAAGTTGTTTCAAAAGTTTGGGATTTTCTTTGGTGAAGCTCTACTAATAAGGAATTCACTCTGGTTTTGTCTTCCTGTAAAGGTCTTTGTTTTGCTTCCTCCTCAAAGTTTATCAGTTAGCTCTGCTATGCAGTGAACCACCACCCAACAATAATTCATTCACTGACCATTATGCGGGTCAGCAATTTAGGCCACGCTCAGCTGCATGGTTCTTCTTTTGGTATGGCCTACACTTACTCCTGTGTTTACTGTCACGTAATGGACGGCTGCGGTGACGGGGGCCAGGTGTCGTCACAGGGTAGTGGTCATCGCATTCCAGAGAGCATCAAGTGGAAAGTCCTGATGTACAAACACTTTTTAAACTTCACATTTGGTAACGTCCCATTGACCAAAGCAAATCACATGGCCAAAGCCGTATTTGACCATGCAGAAATGAGTCCATCTCCTGAAAGGAGGCGTGCAAAGTCAACTTGTAAAAGGACGTGAATACAAGAATAGGAAGACTTTATTGCCACTTTTGTGATTTGCATAGATACTTTCATTGGATAAAGTATGCTATACTTATACCATCCTTTTACCTCTCCAGGCTTTATTCTGCCAACTGTGAGATCATGACCTCAGCTGAAATCAAGAGTGGGTCACTTGACCCAGTGAGCCACCCAGGCGCCCCCTGGCTACTTTCCTCTGACCTAACTTTCAGCTCACTGATTTTCTCTTCAGCCCCTGTTTAATCCAATCCACTGAACTCTTAATTTGGTTGTTGTATTTCACATTTCCAGAATTTTTATTGTTTTTGTAGTTTCAAAATGTCTGCTGATTTCTCAGTTTTGTCTTTTATTTACTTAAACATATTAAATATATTTATTTTAACGTCTATGGCGGTGCCTGGGTGGCTCAGTCAGTTAAGCATCCAACTCTTGATTTTGGCTCAGGTCATGATCTCACAGTTTCATGAGATTGAGCTCCCCCCCACCAGACTCTGCACCCTGACCTGCTTGAGATTTTCAATCTCTCCCTTTCTCTCAGCCCCTCCCCCAGTCACACTCTCTCCATCTCTCTCAAAATAAATAAATAAAAATAAATAAATAAAATAAAGTCTGGCATTGATTCCATTACTGGAGTCCCTGTAGCTCTACTGCTGTGTTTAGTTTGTTTCTTTGTTTGCTTGTTTTTTAATGAGCTCTACACTCAGTGTGGGGCTTGAATTCACTGCGATCAAGAGTTGCCTGCTCTACCGACTGAGCCCATGACACGCCCCTCTGTTACTGTTACCTGCTGCTTCCGTAACTCTATTTTTTTTATTTTTACATTTTCTTCCCTCCCTATAACCTGGTTGTTTTTTACTGAATGTTGGATCTTGTACATGGAAATTTACTGCATAAGTAAATTGAGGCGAAGGAGGATGCTATCTTCCTCCAGAAAAGATCTATATTTGCTTCTGGCAGGCGGCTGAAACACTGGCAATCTTGGATTTCCTTAATCCAGTTTCCAGGTATTGAAACGGCTCAGGTCTTGACTACAGGCCCTTAAGGGACAGGCTACAGTCCATTTCTAGGGCCATTATATACACTTGACGTTACTCCTAGACCTGTGGGTTTTCAAAATGCCTCCTCTTTGGTGGACCCTGAACTCCAAGTCTGGATCCCTTGCCTCCTACGTCTATCAGCTTCTCATACTCTCCACGGACTCTTCTGGAATCAGCAGCTGAGATCGCCTCTTTCTGTTTCCCCTTTCTCCCATATCGTGGCCGCATAATGCCTTACTAACTGTTATCACTTGGATATCTTCTTCTTTTTAAAGATTTTTATTAAAAAATGTTTTAAGTTTATTTATTTTTGAGAGAGAGGGAGCGGGGGGCAGAGAGCGAGCGAGCGAGAGAGAGAGAGAGAGAGAGAGAGAGAGAATCCCCAGCAGGATCCAAGCTGTCAGCATAGAGCCCGATGTGGGGCTTGAACTCACAATCCATGTGATCATGACCTGAGTCAAAACCAAGAGTCAGACAGTTAACCAACTGAGTCATCCAGGTGCCCTTTTCAAGATTTTTAAAGTCATCCATCCCTACACCCAACATGGGGCTCGAGCTCACAACCCTGAGATCAAAAGTCACACGCTCCACTAACTGAGCCAGCCAGGTACCCCTGTCACTTGGATATTTTCAAGCAAATATTGTCCCTCGATTGTTGGGCCTGTCTGGTTGTTCTCGGTGAGAAATGGAATTCAGATTCCTTCCTCTGTCACTACCGGCCGCAGCTGCTCCTCAGCGCCGTGCTTTTGGGCTTGAAAATGGTGCATTGACACATAACCTTGCTCACAAGTAGTGCATAGTTCTCCCAGCGCCCTCCCTCAGCTGTCCGCGGTGCCTGCGCTTCCCTCGCCCCACAGATAAAGCTGCAGGGGGCTTATTTACACCTGCCGCCTTGCGCCTTGGGTATGAATTCCTCTAGGATGTAGACCGGAACGCAGAATTCCTAGCTGTGTGGGCTGGTGACGCTCACATGCTGTTCTCCAGAATGGCTGTGTCTGTCTCTGTCCCCAGCGGCCGTACGCAGGTGCTCCTGTATTCCTCCAGCTCTGCAGCGTTTCTTATTACCTTTGCTCCTACATGTGGAGGTGTATTTGCCAACTCATGAGTGGAAAGTGGTAGCTCATTGTTGCTTTAATTTGGGTTCCTCTTCTGCAAGCCCCTTATTCTTATGTTTTGTCCATTTTTCTTATTTTTCTAGATTTATTGAGAATATAATTGGCATATAACCTTTAAAGTACCCTAGAAGTCAAGATCCAGCCAGGAAAAACAAAAGCTACACAAAGTATTTCAACAGAGTGGATTTAATACAGAGACTTGATTACCGGAGCTCAGAAGACTGGGGACCAGAGGGGCTGTGCACAGAGGCAACCGGGCAGGAAGGCGCGCCCGCCTTCGGGACGGGAGAGGAAATGGCACGTGCTGGGTTTAGGACCTCAAAGCTCAGCAGAGGGGCTGGGCAGAGCTGGAATCAGACGGAGAGGGGCTGACTGGCCGCCGCCTGTACTGCCGAAGCCTAGAGGAAGGGCCACACGGGCCTGGGACCTCTGAGGGGGTGACCCCTGACTAGTTCTGAGAAGGCTGGAATTAGCTGGAAAGCTGCTGACGCGCCCCGACTGAGGGTCAAGGCCGGACGACTGCGGTGGGAACAGGAAGCAAACAGGAAGGAGCAAGATCTCTGTCCCCTGCTCCTCTCGCGTCTGCTGCCGGGACCGAACAGAGAGCCAGAGGGCAAGGCGGAAGCGCGGTGGCAGAGTCCCGGCCACGAAGCTAAATGTGGTGTTTAACCCCCTCGCCCACCCCACCCCGTGCGCCCTTTGGCTCCTCAGCATCAGTACAAACACTTCACGTGTATTTCAACTTCAATCAGCAATGGTGACAGCTTTTTGTTTGTTTGTTTGCTGCCTGACAAAATGGCAGCATTATTCATGAAAATATTATCCCACCCAGGGCGCCTGGGGGGCTCAGTCGGTTAGGCATCCAACTTCGGCTCAGGTCATGATCTCATGGTTCGTGGGTTCGAGCCCCACGTTGAGCTCCCTGCTGACTGCTCAGAGCCTGGAGCCTGCTTCAGATTCTGTGTCTCCCTCTCTCTCTGACCCTCCCCTGCTCCTGCTGTCTCTCTCTGTGTCTCAAAAATAAATAAAACACATTAAAAAATAAAAAATAAAAAAAATTGAACATGGAGCCTGCTTAAAATTCTCTCTCTCTCTCTCTCTCTCTCTCAGCCCCTCCCCACTACTCGCTCTCAGTCCATCTCTCTAAAAAATAAAACAAAATAAAATAAGATACACAACCACAGCATTGTGCTCCCACCCTGTCCCCAAGGAGGACAGACACACAGCCCCAGCGGCCTCTGTAATCACCTCCAAACCACAGACACGGTACCGACTGTGCGAACTTCTCCAAACAAGTCATGGTCCCACTTGAACATTAAGTGACACAGTGACTAAGTTGTAAAATTACCTATCAAAACAATTGGTATGTAGAGTACTAACGAGAAAGGAGAGGTGGCAGAAAATAAATCATAATAATATAAAACAGCGTAGTGCAATGTAATGGAGGAAGAAACTGTAGCTAGCTGTAACCCTTCTTCCCATCGCCAGCCAGGAGTCCAAACTTGATTTTTGTTTGCTTCTGTGTTTTAATCCAATTTACACAAGTGTGTTACTCTCAGCAAAATGATTGCTAGGAGACTGTGCATATGTCTGGTTGGCAGCTGAGGCATTCCTTCTAAACTACAACAATGCCGTCCATATATTTTCTGACAATAATTTTTAAAATTTTTTTATGTCTTTTATTTATTTTTGAGAGACAGAGAGAGATGGTGTGAGCAAGGGAGGATCAGAGAGAGTGGGAGACACAGAACTGGAAGCAGGCTCCAGGCTCTGAGCTGTCAGCACAGAGCCCGACACAGGGCTAGAACCCACGATCCGTGAGATCGTGACCTGAGCCGAAGCCAGACGTTCAACCGACTGAGCCCCCCAGGCGCCCCTGACAATATTTTTATAAGTAAATTTTCTATACATCTTTCAACAAACATTTGAAAGTACTTAAGTTCTTTTTTTTTAATTTTTTTAATGTTTTATTTATTTTTGATACAGAGAGAGACAGATCATGAGAGGAGGTGGGGCAGAGAGAGAAGGAGACACAGAACCGGAAGCAGGCTCCAGGCTCTGAGCCAGCTGTCAGGACAGAGCCCGACGCGGAGCTCGAACCCACGAACGTGAGATCTGACCTGAGCCGAAGTCGGAGGCTCAACCGACTGAGCCACCCAGGCGCCCCAGTACTTAAGTTCTTAACGTATAGTATATATACATATATGTATATATCATATGTATATTCATATATGTGCATATGTGTGTATTCTATTTGTTTAGGGACCACCTTCCAAGACATTCAACTAGTAATACCACTTATGCACTGCCCATGTTGAAGAACCAACACAAGCTCCCTAGTAATTCGTCTTTTGCAAAGTGATTAAAAACATGGGCTCTGGTGCCAGACTGACTGGAATATTGGAAGGACTATATGACTTAATTTATGTCAAGAACTTGGAACCATTTCCCACATATATAATAAGCATTCAAAACGCGTGTAGCTTATTATTATAATGCTCATTATCATCATAATTATAGTATAAAATAAGTATTCAAAGTTATTGTTTTTATCCTTATTAGTAATACCGTTATTTAAAAGTTGCTTTAGTCTCTTCAGAACTTGTGAGAGGAACAAATTCACGTTTTCAAGGACCATAAAACGGTTTATATTCCGAAAACAAACCAACCAAAATCGAATATAAAAGCACTAAGTTTAGAATGAGGGTTTCTTCCACTTGGGAGCCAAAAGGGTGGTAGAACGTGCCTTTGAAGAAGGTTGGACAAACGGAGCTTAACCGCTTGGGAACCTGGCAAGAAGACATTGACCACGACCCCAAGACTCCGAACACCTTGTATGGTTTCATAAGAAGTAGAACAAGACTCCCAGCATGCCCTCTGGAAGGGGTATGACAGCAACGTGGGGTCAAGGGTAACTGATCCGCTCAGAGTCAGAGACAGAAGGATCAAAGCTCAAGCCGAATTCCTCCTTGCTTACTACGCAGGCTCTGTGTATGGACAAAAAACACAACGGCTATTCGAGTGTATGCTTTTTGTTACATATCCATCTTAAGTTTAGTCTCTTAAACATTAGAATACTTAAGATAACCACATATTATTATTTAATATGCTCCCTAAAGAGTTTAATAATGTCTTACAACAAGAATGTGTAAACTGTTCTGTAAACCATCAGATTGGAAACACTTTTGTAAATAATTTTTTTAACGTTTATTTATTTTTTAGAGACAAAGCACAAACTGAATAGGGACTGAGAGGGACACACACAGAATCCAAAGCAGGCTCTAGGCTCCGAGCTGTCAGCACAGAGCCCAACACAGGGCTTGAACTCACAGACCTTGAGATCATGACCTGAGCTGAAGTCAGGAGCTTAACCGACTGAGTCCCCCAGGCGCCCCTAGATTGTAAATACTTGAAGCTTTGTGAGCCATTGTTTCTCTTTTGCAACTGCTCATCTTTTCCTGCCACTGTGGCACAGAAGTAGCCATAGACAACACTTAAATGAAAAAGCTTGGCTGTGATTCAATAAAGCTTTATTTACAGAAACAGGCGATGGGCCAGATTTGGGTTTATGGGATATTGTTCACCAGTGCTCGCCTTAGAAGATTTCAACCACTCTTCCCCTACAACCGTCACTCCCAGGGAGTACTTGCGACTTGTTAGGAATTTCAAAGTTGCTTAATCTTTAACGGTTTATAGCGCAGGAGACTCCACAGCACTACAGCGTGCATCTAGAGACGATGAAAGTGAGCAATTGGAATGGTCCGCCCCAGGTCATGTCTCCGTGGTGGCCTGGAAGCGGAGGCGGCGTGTGGAAGCCATCGCTCAGGTTATCAAGCATGTGTCACCGCGGGCCTTTAATGAATCTGGGTTAGAAAATAGAACTGTCGCAGATCAGAGATATTCCTACTAAGATGAAGCTGGAGGAAGGCAGTTGCAGAGGAAAAACTCCACAGAGAAGGCTAACTGATGGAAGGAAACGGCTCCACCTTCACATGGGGCAGTCATTGGACTGTCAACGTGACAACGGCAGAGAACATCCCCTTTCAGGTGCTTGGGCCCTAACTCGTAAAATGGTCCCTGAATGTTTGTTCAAGCGCGTCCACTCGGGCGGTGGTGGGGGTCCAGTCTGACCACGGCAACAGGGAGCCCGGGTGGTGGCCGCCATTAACCACCGTGTCTCGTCGGGGAAGATGGCTGACCCACGAGACAACAACCCGACAAGAGTGTCTGGTCCTAGAAAGTGGAAATACACAAGCCAAGGAGAACTTTGCAAAACTGGAAAGAAGACAGAAGGAAAAGTCCAGGCGCTACTCTGGAGTAGTCAGCACTGGAGGAGGAGGAGTCACTGGAATTAATGTGTCACGAGAAAGTACGAGCACTTTACGTCTGCAGCACCGCACTCCCGATCTGCCGGACGAGAAAGAGGCTCGAAGGCGATCCAAAGGCGATCCAACAAGGCACCTATCAGATGTGATTGGAATGCTGACTTCCTGAAACCTCCAAGAAGTTCTCAGCTTCAAAACTCAGTGAAGTTGATGGTGTATTATCCCAAGTCCGGGGAGAGTGTCAGGAAAGAACGGGCCTTCGAGACATAGGTTTTCTATAGCTATAGCCAGGAGTTGGAAAGGGTAGGTTGAGAGGCTGAGTTACTACAACACAGTGTCATCACTAAACTCATGAACGTCAGCATCCGATAGCCCGGATTTAAATGCTGACTCTGCTGCTCAGTTATGTAATCTATAGTACTTGTCTTCAATTAGCTTTCCTACAAAATGGGCATCGAAATAGCACGCAGCTCCTGAGCTCCCGTGAGCACTCAGGGAGGGAAATATGCAGAGTGCTTTATGTCTGACTCTCCAGTAACTTTTCAAGAAAGGAAAGACTTTAAGCAGGAAAAGAACCTCGTAGGCTATGGGTTTAGCCCTTCCTACATCAGTGTTCGTTAAACCGTGTTTAGATTTCTCCAAGCACAGACCTAAGAGCACCAAGTCCACGGTACCTTTTTTTCTCTATTTTGCCAAGAGCCGGCACTCTCAGACTTTGCAAATTTTGCCGAAAGCAATCTCCAGGATAGACTGAGAGCCTCCGGCAAGTCAGAACCCGACCTGTGGATCGGGTTGAAGTTTAGAGACTGCTCCCCCGTGAACTTTAGTTTTTCCTAAAACTTTCTCAGAACGAGCAACTCCCCTCTCCTTTGGATTTTTCCCAAAACCAAGAAATGAGCCAAACATGAGACAGTTGTCCGTACACGGCTGTCGGAATGAATCTCCCAGGCCTGTTAGGATTTTAAAACTTTTTTTTTTAATGTTTTTATTTATTTTTGATACAGAGAGAGACAGAGCATGAGAGGGGGAGGGGCAGAGAGAGAAGGAGACACAAAACCGGAAGCAGGCTCCAGGCTCTGAGCTGGCTGTCAGCACAGAGCCTGACGCGGGGCTCGAACCCACGAATGTGAGATCTGACCTGATCTGAAGTTGGAGGCTTAATCGACTGAGCCACCCAGGCGCCCCGGCCTGTTAGGATTTTAATCTGAACCTTTGGAGGGGTCAGGAGAACAAGGGTGTGGCCTGGTGTTCAGCGTATTAGCGCATTCATCACACAGGAGCCCTTATTCACTGGCATTTTCTGGGACACAATGCCCTCTCCTCTCAAACCCTGCAAAAGCCCTAATCTGGACAGAAGATATGGGAAAAGTCTGTATATGGAGAATGTCCTCAGTCTCCCATACCTCCCTGGACAGCGAGCTCCAGAGCCTTAAGTGAGAGAGTGAGTAACGCTAGCACATGGCATAGAGCCGATGCCAACTGCCTTCGGGGCAAATTAAAACCAGAACTCAGCTGCTATGAAATCTTGTCACAAATGGCATTTCCCCCTCCCCCATTTTCCTAGACATTAGGTACTTTGAGCTTCCAGCTGAGCGCTGTTAAACATTTCAAATATGTCTTCATTGTGATTCTAAGGCACTTAAATATTATCCAGAACGTAGCTTGGAAGATGTTTTAATCCATACCAAATTTAAATATCATCTTTTCATCTTTTCTATCCTGAGCTGAAAGGGAAAGTTTTCAAACAGTAAAACAAAATTTTTAGTTTCCACATTCTCTTATTTGGAATGCGATCGTCTAAAACTTTTCTAACAAAGATTAAAACTAACCTAAGGGACACCTGGGTGACTCAGTGGGCTGAGCGTCCGACTTCGGCTCAGGTCATGATCTCACAGTTTGTGGGTTCAAGCCCCGTATCGGGCTCTATACTGACAGCTCAGAGCCTGGAGCCTGTCTTCAAATTCTGTGTCTCCCTCTCTCTCTGTCCCTCCCCCACTCACATTCTCTCTCTCTCTCTCAAAAATAAACTAAACATTAAAAAAAAAAAAAACTAACCTAAAAGGATCAAGTTGGTTGGCAAGTGATTTACCTGTCTACCAAAATGAACAACACAATTTTTGAATAAAGACAAAATTCACACACCAATATATATTCTGTGAAAGGGAGGTATATGTAAAATGACCTCCAAAGGCCAGAAGGGCTATAAGACCAGTCTGATGAGAAATGATTTATGAAAAGGACTCAGTGCACAGAATCCCATCTTAGGCAGCTGCAAGATGAGTAGATCTTTGTCCTGAATTGATTTTTATAACTTTCTTCTTCTTCTTCTTCTTCTTCTTCTTCTTCTTCTTCTTCTTCTTCTTCTTCTTCTTCTTCTTCTTCTTTTGACTTTTCCATATTTCTCTTACCAACAGCTGGCATTTCGGCCGCCTGGGGATCTATAGCTGGTGGAGTTTCTCAACCTTTTATTCCTGAAGGGTCTGAACACCTTTCCGAATGCTGTCTCCACCACAGGCGGACGGCTCTCCGAATGGTGTTATTTGTGGGGCAGTGTGAGTCCCTGCTAGGAGCGGATCGGGGCCAGGTTGGCCTTGGCTTGGGAGAGTCGAGAATGTTGAAGTCACACATAAGCACTTCTGTCACCATGGCCACGTTGTTCAGGGGTTCACTGAGGAAATACTGGACTGGATGGGAAGCTGGTTGGCTGGTCGTCTCGTCCGTCCGCTATGGACAGTCTCCCTGCAGCGAAGGCCCTCCTGAGCGGCCTGTCCACATCCTTCTTCCCCAAGCCTCTGACCCCCAACCTCCAGCCCCGTTTGCTCGAGGTCATGACCTTTCCGCCAAATCATTAGCAATTTCCCAGGAAATCAGTGTTGAGCCGGACTTCCAGCCATCTCCTGGGCGGGTCAGAAGGACCAATCAGCGGCATCCAGTTAAGTAGCTGCTGCACGAGGCGCCTGCTGGCTCCGTTGGTAGAGCAGGCAACTCTTGGTCTCAGGGTTGTGAGTTCAAGCCCCACATTGCTACACTGCAGCAAAGGAAACAAACAACACAACCAGAAAAGCAGCCTGCAAAATGGAAGAGAGTATTTGCAAATCGTATATAAGATGAGTGGTTAATATCCACAATGTTTTTTTTAAAAACCCCTACAACTCAATAGCAAAAAAATCACAAATAACCCAATTTAAAAACTGGCAGAAGACCTGAATACACATTTCTAAAGGAGACATACAAGTAGGGCGCCCGGGAGGCGCCCGGGGGGCTCAGTCACTTAAGCATCCAACTCTTGGTTTCTACCCAGGACAGGATCTCCCAGTTGGTGTGTTTGATCCCCGTGTCAGACTCTGCACTGAAAGTGCAGAATCTGCTTGGGATTCTCGCTCTCACTTTCTCTTTCTGCCCCTCCCCTGCACATGCGCTCTCTCTCAATATAAATAAACTTAAAAAAAAAAACATTTTTAGAGAAGAAGACACAAATAGCCAATAAGTTCATGAAAATGTGCTCCACATCACTAATCATCAGGGAAACGCAAATCAAAATCACAACGCGACACCACTTCACACATGTTAGAACAGGTATCATCACCGGGGCCGTCTCTGCGCTGGTCTGAGCTGTCCGCTCCCCAGTCAGCCGCTCACACGGTTTCCGGCAGTACAGACGCAGCTGAGCGAGAGGAGGCCGAGCTGCAGGAGTTGGTGCAAAAGGAGTCAGGGCGCTTACTCAGGCAGCTTTTTGGACTTTCTGAAACCATGTGAGTGTCTAGCTCTAAAATTCCATTTCCGGGGGGAAAAGAGGTGGTGGTGATGGTGGAGGGCACCTAAGGGGAAGAGCACTGGGTGTTATATGGAAAACAATTTGACAGTAAAATATTATGAAAAAAAAAGATATTCTCCCTACTCCCTTAATAAAAACTCTAGCTTGAAAAAAAAAATTCCATTTCCACCCATTGCAGTTCGCTAAGTTTTGATGGGGAAGGCAAACACCTAGCTCCCGATGCAAAACTCAGGTCACATGGTCACCCGTAGTCCTGCCAGGGCCTAATAGCAAGCCAGATCTGGTTTTTCACAGGACAGTGGTCATCAGAAGGCGTGGACTTTCTGTAAAGCCCCAGAGGCCTGGGCGGTGCTTCCGTACAATATCACTCCTTTCCACAGGCATTTCGAGTGTGACTCTGCTGGGTCACAAGTCCAGTCGGAAGAGTGACTTGCCCCGCCGCGCGGACTTACCGCCGAGTTAGGTCTTGTCGCCCACACCAAGCTGGTAGCCTTGACTTACACAGAAATAGGCCGACCAGGTCACACTCGCGTGTGATATATATTCCACAACCCAAAAGGGTCCAGCAGATACGATTTTTAGAGGTAGTTGCTACAAGGCGCAGCATCCTGTCTTGCACCTGGAAGAGGAAAGCTTTACAGGCCTTAGAGCACTGAGCCTCCAGAAACTCCACTGAGGTTTTACGTCCCTATATTTTCATGTCTCCCACCTTTTGGTTTGCTCATGGCCTCCTAGGGCATCCATAGAACTTTCTGCTTCTTGCTCATCAGATTCAATCAGGATGACGTCATCAATGTGCTGCACCAGTGGGTGTTGTGAGGAAGGGCGAGACCCTTAGTCTTAAGCGCTATGTCAGAGAGGAGGGGAGGTGACGTGGCCCTTCGGCAAGATGGTGAAGGTGAACTGTTGGCCCTGCCAGGCAAAATCAGAGTGCTTCCGGGGGTCTTTGCGGATCGGTCCGGGGTAAACTGTTGGATAGGACGCTCGCTGCAGAGCAGGGGCCAGGGACCGCGACACTGTTCTGCAGTAGAGACTGCATGTGGAGCAGCGGTTGCAGTTGGAGTCCCTGCCTGATTAAGTTTGTGTTAATCCACGGTCTCCAAGATGCGTCCGCCTTCAGCACAGAGTCAAACAGACAAAGGGGGATATGATCACAACTGCAACTTCCTCTTTTTTTAAGTTTATTTTTGAGAGAGAGAGAGAAGAGGGCATGTTCGCGAGTGGGGAAGGGGCAGAAGCGGGGAAAGAGAGCAGATACTCTACACTGCCAGGGTGGAGCCAGTGGGGCGGGCTGGAACTCACAAATCATGAGACCATGACCCGATCCGAAACCAGGAATTGGATGCTTAATCAACTGAGGCACCCAGGTGCCTCTCTTTTATTTTTATTTATTAAAAAAAATTTGGGGGGGGGGCGCCCGGTGGTTCAAATCAGTTCAGCGTCTGACTTTGGCTCGGGTCATGACCTCACAGTTCATGAGTTCGAGCCCCCCACATCGGGCGCTGTGCTGACAGACACAGACGTTTATTTATTATTGAGAGACAGAAAGAGACAGAGCATGAGCACGGGAAGGGCAGAGAGAAGAGGACACACAGATTCTGACGCAGGCTGTATGTAGGCTCTGAGCTAGCAGTCAGCACAGAGCTCGACGTGGGTCTCGAACCCACGAACCGTGAGATCATGATCCTAGCCAGAGTCAGACGCTTAACCAACTAAGCCACCCAGGCGCCCCTATTTTTAACTTTTTAAAAAAATATTTTCTATTTTTAAGTAATGTCTACACCCAAGGTGAGGCTCGAACTTATGATTTCAAGATCAAGAGTCACATGTCCTACTGACTGAATCTACCAAGTGCCCCTATTTTTAACTTTTTTTAAAGTTTATTTATTTCAAGAGAGACAGAGAGACTGAGCAGGGAGGGGCAGAGAGAGAAAGGGAGATAAAAAATCCCAAGCAGCCTCCACACTGTCCTCGCAGAACCCAATGTGGGGCTAGAACTCACAAAAACGTGAGATCATGACTTGAGCTGAAACCAAGAGTTGGATGCCTAACCAACTGACCAACACAGGCAAGACCTCCCCTCATCCCCGTTTTTACCTGTTTGAGGAACATCCACACTGTTTTCCACTGTGGTTCCACCAACTTGTATTCCCACCAACAAAGCAAGAGGGTTCCTTTTTCTCCCGTCTTTGCCAGCACGTGTTGTTTCTTGTGTTGTTGATTTTAGCCGTTCTGACAGGTGTGAGGTGGTATCTCACTGTGGTTTTGATTTGCATCTACCTGATGGGGAGTGATGTTGAACATCTTTTCATGTGTCTGTTGGCCATCTGGGTGTCTTCTTTGGAGAAATGTCTGTTCATGTCTTCTGTCCATTTTTTAAATTGGATTATTTGTGTTTTGGGTGTTGAGTTTTATAAGTTCTTTATATATTTGGAATACTAATCCTTTATCAGTTATGTCACTTGCAAATATTTTCTCCCAGTCAATAGGCTGTCTTTTAGTTTTGTTGGTTGTTTCCTTCACGGTGCAAAAGCTTTTAATTTTGATGTAGTCCCAATAATTTGAATTTTTGCTTTTATTTCCCTTGCTTCAGGAGACATATCTAGAAAAATGTTGCTACAGTTGATGTTAGAGAAATAACTGCCTGTGGTCTCTTCTACAATGTTTATGGTTTCAGGTTTCACATTTAGGTCTGTAAATCCATATTGGGTTTATCTTTGTGTATGGTGTAAGAGAATATTCTTTTGCAAGTACCTGATCAGGTTTTCCAACACCATTTGTTGAATAGACTGCCTTTTCCCCATTGGGTTCCCATTTTTTCCTGCTTTGTGAAAGATTAATTGACCATATACTTGTGGGGTTATTTCTGGGTTTTCTATTCTGTTCTTTTGATCTGTGTGTCTATTTTTGTGCCAGTACCATCCTGTCTTGATGACTACGGCTTGGTAATAGAACTTGAAGTCAGGAATTGTTTGTGATGCCTACAGCTTTGCTTTGCTTTTCCATGTTGCTTTGGCTAACAGGGTCTTTTGTGGCTCCATATTTTAGGATTGTTTGTTCTAATCTTGTGAAGAAACCTGTTGGTACTCTGATAGGGATTGCAGTAAATCTGTAGATTGCTTTGGGTAGTGTGAACATTTTAACAGTATTGGTGCTTCCAATCCATGAGCATGGGATGTCCTTCCACTTCTTTGTGTCCTCTTCATTTTCTTTCATCAGTGTTTTATAATTTTCAGAGTAAAGGTCTTTCACCTCTTTGATTGGCTTATTCCTTGGTATCTTACTATTCTTAATGCAATCGTAAATGAGATCTTTTTTAAAAAATTTTTAATGCTTATTTATTTTTGACAGAGAAAGAGAGAGAAAGAGAGAGCACAAGCAAGGAAGGGACAGAGAGAGAGGTAGACACAGAACCCAAACCAGGCTCCAAGCTCCAAGCTGTCAGCACAGAGCCTGACTCAGGGCTTGAACTCACGAACCTCGAAATCATGACCTGAGCCAAGTCACACAATCGACTGAGCCACCCAGGAGCCCAAGATTGTTTTCTTAATTTATCTTTCTGCTGCTTCATTATTGGTGTATAGAAATACCATCAATTTCTGCACATTAATTTTGGATCCTTCAAGTTTACTGTATTCCCTTCAGTTCAAATAGTTTTTTGGTGGAATCTTTAGTGTTTTCTATATATAGTATCATTCATCTGCAAACAGTGAAAGTTTTCCTTCCTCCTTACCCATTTGGATGACTCATTTCTTTTTGCTGTCTGACTGCTGTGGCCAGGACTTCCAGTACAGCTGAATAAAGGTGGTGAGAGTGACTTCCTTATCTTGTTCCTGACCTTCAGGGGAAAGGCCTCGGTTTTTCACCATTGAGGATGATGTTTGCTGTGCCATTTTCATATATAAAGCTTTTATTATGTTGAAGTATGTTCCCTCTAAACACACTTTCTTGAGGCTTTTATTATGAATGGATGTATTTGATCAACTGCCTCTTCTGCATCTATTGAAAAGATCATATGTTTTTTTTTTTAAATGTTTTATTTATTTTTGATACAGAGAGAGACAGAGCATGAGAGGGGGAGGGGCAGAGAGAGAAGGAGACACAGAACCGGAAGCAGGCTGCAGGCTCTGAGCTGTTAGCACAGAGCCTGATGCAGGGCTCGAACCCACAAACGCGAGATCTGACGTGAGCCAAAGCTGGAAGCTTAACCGACTGAGCCACCCAGGCGCCCCAAGATCATATGGTTCTTGTCCTTTGTCTTATTGATGTGGTGGATCACGTTGACTGATTGGCGAATATAGAACCACCCTTGCATCCCAGGAATAAATTCCACCTGATCATGGTGAATGATTTTTTTTAATGTTATTTATTTTTAGAGAGAGAGGGAGAGAGTACAGGGTAGGGGCAGAGAGAGAAGGGGAGACAGAGAATCCCAAGCACGCTCTGGCTCTCAGCATAGAGACTGATGCGGGGCTCCAACCCAAGAACCATAAGATCATGACCTGAGCCAAAATCAAGAGTGAAACGCTTAACTGACTGAGCCACTCAGGTGCCCCTAGTGAATGGTATTACTGGATTTGGTTTGCCGGTATTTTGTTGAAGATGTTTGCATCTATGTTAACCAGAGATATTGGCCTGTGGTTCTCTTTTCTTGGGGTGTCTTTATCTGGGTCATGCTGGCCTCATAGAATGAATTGGAAGGTTTCCTTCTTCTTCTATTTTTGGGAATAGTTTGAGAGGAATAGGTTAACTTTTCATTACATGTTTCGTAGAATTTGCCTGTGAAGATGACTGGTCCTGGACTTCAGTTTGTGGGGAGGTTTAAAAAAATTTTTTTAACATTTATTTATTTTTGAGAGAGAGAGAGACACAGAGCATGAGTGGGGGAGGGTCAGAGAGAGAGAAGACACAGAATCAGCAGCAGGTTCCAGGCTCTGAGCTAGCTGTCAGCACAGAGGCCGCCGCGGGGCTCGAACCCACGACCGTGAGATCTGACCTGAGCCGAAGTTGGACGCTTAACTGACAGAGCCACCCAGGCGCCCCTGGGAAGTTTTTTTTTAATATTTTATTTTTAAGAGGCACCTGGGTGGCTCAGTTGGTTAAGTGTCTGGCTTCGGCTCAGGTCACGATCTCACGGTTCGTGGGTTCGAGCCCCGCGGCGGGCTCTGTGCTGACAGCTAGCTCAGAGCCTGGAGTCTGCTGCTGATTCTGTGTATCCCTCTCTCTCTGACCCTCCCTTGCTCATGCTGTCTCTCTCTGTCTCTCAAACATAAATAAAAAACAGAAAAAAAATTAAAAATTTTTAAATAAATAAATAAAGGTTTTATTTTTAAGTGATCTCTACACCCACTGTGGGGCTTGAACTCACAACCTTGAGCTCAAGTTACATGCTCCACAGACTGAGCCATGCAGGCGGCCCATTTGTTGGGAATCTTTTGATTGCTAATTCAATCTCCTTGCTGGTAATCCGTCTGTTATAATTTCCTATTGTTCTAACATCACAATATTATCTAATTTAGGCCAGGATTGAGTTCAAGTTTAAGTCAACCAATCAAGTGGGCTGTCAGAGTCTCTTCCAGCTGCACGGGCTAACATTAAATACCGAATCTCTGGAAAATGCACCCAATTCAATAACTTTTGTCCAACTTAATGTTACTATCCATCCTCCTTGCTAGAATCCACTCCCACACTGGCTTTTTGCCAGTATTTACTAACAAAAACCTTGCTATTCTCCTTGGTGTGTAGTCTATCTCCTCTGGTGTATCCCCTGACGCTTGCTGGGAGTCCCTAGCTATGCATTTAATAGCATCAGGGGATGGCTGCGGGGGTCTTGAGGAGAATGGGTACCCCTTGCACAAAAACCCTAAACATTCTCTTACTTTTCGTAGCCACATGGCTCCCAGTGCTGAAAATCGAGTTCAGCTTAATTAATTATGCAGGTTCAGAATCCCCGTCAGCTGAGTTCCCAGCCTCCGAGTTTCTCAGGTGAAAGGCAGAGCGGTGGGAGGGGAGGGGCTGCAGTGTGGGGTTGGGGGAGGGGAGGGGCTCAGACTGGATGGAGCTTTCAAGCCTGAAAATGCAAAGAAACCAATACACAAAGCCCATTTCTGGGGATAGGATTCCTGACGCCACTCCTGTTACCACTTTCTCCATGTGTCTGGATCCTGTGAGGAAATCAAAACAATGACAGATCCTTCCCTAGTGCCTTCAGAGAGAGCACAGCTCTGTCGACACCTTGATCCTGGCCTCCTGGCTGCCCGAAGTGGGAGACAATACATTTTGGCTGGGTGAGACCCCCGGTTTGTGGTTCTTCCTCAGGCGGCCCCCACGGGCTCAGGAAGCCTCTAAGGCCAGAAGCCTGGGGAGGGGTGCAACTCCTCAAACTTAGCAATTTAGAGATGGGGGCAGGGCTTACCTGGTGCCGGGGTCCCCGAGCTCAGAAGAGGGCCCAGTGGGGCTGGGACCCCAAAGCTTGAGACCCCAAAGACAATGGCTTACTAAGTGGCACATCCACTGTCTGGCTCAGCGCATCTCCCTGAGGAAGGACGGCGCCTAGACCCTTTATTCGAGTAGCCAGGACTGCAAACCCCTGAATGTCCACCACCGGGAAAATGGATTAGCGGTGGTGCGAGCGTACAATGGGCACTGCTCAGCAATGAAGGGGAGGGAAGCACTGATGCGGCCAGCCACCGCGTGGGTGGCGGCGCAGGTGACCTCCTCGGGAGCAGGGTACCGGATGGGCGGAGGCAGGAAGGGGCTTTTCACAGTGATGCAGATGTTCTTGGCTTGATCTGAGTGGCAGATTTGCAAGTGAAGAATGCAGGGGTCCACTTCATTTCATGCGAGCTAACTCTCAATAGAGGCATTTTCCGGGAGTTTCCAGGGCAGAGAAATTATTCGGTGTGATACGGTGAAGGTGGGTCCATGTCCTTATACATTTGTCCGAGTCCACAGAACACACACCACAGAGAGTGAACCGTACGGCAAGCCGTGGGCCCTGGTTAATGAGAGCACACCGTTATCAGTGGTAAATTCGAGATGTTACTAGACGCAGCAACTGCTGAGGGCAGGCAGGGAGGAAGTGTATATAGGAACTCTGGTCTCTGCTCAACTTCTCTGTAAACCTGAATTTATTCTGAAAACCAAAGTCTATTGGGGCGCCTGGGTGGCTCAGTCGGTTAAGTGTCTGAGTCTTGATTTCGGCCCACAGTTCATGGGGTCGAGCCCTGCATTGGGCTGCACACTGACAGCACACAGCCCACTTGAGATTCTTTCTGTCTCTCACTGTCTCTTCCCTGCTTGGACTGTCTCTGACTCTCAAAATAAAAAAAAGTAAAGTTAAAAAAAAAACCCAAAGCGCATTAACTTCTGCCGGGGAGAGGCCGCCTGCCCAGGCCGTTAATCTTTTTAACACCCGGGAAGGCAGCCCAGGTCTGAGGCATCAGCGCGCCAGGCGCCTTTTGTGTGGCTGTTTAGCCATCCCGAAAGCCCCCTTCAGCGGCGCAGGACGGCTCTCCCCAGGCGTTGGTGTTCACGCGAGGGGATGGAGGGGGGCAGGAAAACGCATGCTCTCGTTTCTGAGGGCCCAGCCTCGAGGTTGCCCAGGCACCCACATTCCACTGCCCCACCTAGATGCAAAAATGTACCTTCCGCTGAGCACAATTCTATTGTTATGTAAAAACCAGCACGACCCAGGCGACGAGAAACAGACCCTGAGCGTTACCCTTGGAGATTAAGCAGGGGTGAGGAGCGTAGAGGGGAGAGGGGAGTTGCTGTCACCTGGGATAGAGAAATGGGACGAGGGCGGACGGGGCCCGTGCCGGTAGCAGCGGGCGTTTTTAGTGATGGAAGCCATGCCGCACATTTGTCTGCTCGCGCAACTGATCGACAGACAGAAAAGTCAGAGATGCAGAAAAGAGAGCAATCCCCCTGGGTCACGGGGGTGGGACCCAGTTCCCCGGGGAAGAGAGGCTGACCTCAGTGGCCTGCAGCTCATCCACAGGGCCGAGAAGGCAAGGGGTTTGGGTGCAGGGCTGGGGGGACTGACTTGGCAGTGGAAAGGTGGGAATTTGGGGAAAGTTCTCTTCTGGTGCTTTCTGTGCCGGGTCACAGACGAAACAAAGGCAGCTACTGAAAAGTGGGGCAGGCAGGAGCTCACCTTGGAGAGCCTGAGGGCAGACCCAGAAATTCCCAAGGCAGGCCGGCCAGCCCCGCAGGTCCACTTAAGGTCTTCCTTCATTTAAAGTGGGCTTTACTAGGGCCTGAGTGGCTCATTTGATTAACAATTCGACTTCAGCTCAGGTCATGATCTCTTGGTTCAGGAGTTCAAGCCCCACCTTGGCGTCGGGCTTTGTGCTGCTGACAGCTCAGAGCTGCTTCGAATTCTGGGTCTCCCGCCCTCTCTCTTCTGCCCCTCCCACACTTGTGCTCTCTTTCTCTCTCAAATATAAATAAACAATAAATACTGTTCACTGGTAGAGGAAGAGCCCCGGGGTGGGGACTGCTGCCCTGGGTGCTGGCGCTGTGGCTCTGCCGGGCTGCGGGCGCGCGCAGGGCCCGGTGTGGTAGTGGCCAGCCATGGGCCTGCAGGTCGCTGTGAGACCTGGCCGGGGGAAGTCGTGTGCAGTGAAAGGACAACCGTTTGTCTTGATTTGCAGGTTTTTATTTGCCTGTCATAATTCTGATATTTATGTACATATATATATATTTCTTCTGGTTTTTGTAAAGGGCTCATCAACAGACCAAGCGAAGGCATATGGCGCGCCGTGGCGGCCAGGCGGGAGCACAGCAGAGCTGGGAGAACCGACCTTTCCGTTTTCCTTTTTTTTTTTTTTGTCTGTTTTTATTTTTCCTAGGATGGGATCATCAAAGCTAATTGCTATAAAACCTAGAAACCACCTAGAGACTCAGACATCTGCCTACACACTAGTGGCATATGGGGAAAGGCAAGGGCACAAACTTTCAAAGTCACGGTGTATTTACATTCCCAAGGTTGAGGGGCGGGGGAGGCTGAGAAAGGGAACTACTCAGACTGGGGCCAGAGGGGTGGCTAAAGGGTCCTGGGCTGCAGGCGGAGGCGGGGGCAGCGGGGGAGGGTGTGTGCTTGCCCCACACCCTGGCAGTGACAGAGGCCACTTGGATGCTGTCTGGTGGGCACCGAAGGCAGCGTGTGTGTAGAACTCCTGGAAGCCGGCCATGGGGCGGGGCGGGCGGAAGGTGCTGAGGACTATGACACCAGCAGGTGGGGACTCTGGGCTCTCCAGACGGCGTCCTCTGCACCCGCGGCCAGCATGTCCAGCTCCCGTCCTGGTTGGAGCAGACAGTGGGGACACCGAGTTCTGTCCCCAGTCCCAGCCACGCTGTCTGAAGATCGGCCAGCCCTACTTCCTCTCTGCCCGGCCGCGGCCTCCCTCTACCCAGAGGCTGATGAGGCAGAACCTGCAGGCTTCCGACGTGTGGGTGACTGGTCCCCGAGCTGGAACAAAGCGGTGTGTGCCCAAGAAGGGGTGCAGCTGGGTTTTGGCAATAAAGTGGGGACCGGGTAGTCAGAGGGGAATGAGAGGCAGCGAGTTCCTCTCCTCTGCCCCCAACTTCAAGCCTCCCACAGGCCCAAGGCCAAGCAGGGGCCGAGGCCCGGTACAGAGTGGAAAGAGCTTCCATCCCAAGGTCAGCACAGGTGTTGGGCTTGGGGGTCTTGGCCTCTGATTCCCCTGGAGCCCGGCCCTGGGCTCCACCCTGCCTGGCCTTGCCTGGCTGGAACCGGCTACTCTAGGGTCCCGGCAGGGTTGATGGGGGAGGCGGCCCCCGAGCTGTCATTGCCCCCCGCCGCCTCCTTCTCCTTCTTGCCACTGTACTGGCCGATGAACGAGCCGTCTTCATTGAACTGGACATCCACGCTGCCCCCGTAGTCGGCCAGGCTGTCGTCACTGCCTAGGGGCTTGATGTCTCCATTGAGGGATGGCTGGCTGCTGCCAAAGGCCTTCTCCTCATTGTCGCTGTGGGGGCAGAGGGCAGGTGGGGGTGGGGGGCTGCCCGCTGGAGCCCCTCAAGAGCTGGCAGGTGCTAGCCTGAGGGACGAGGCCCCTACCAGGGCCCACCTGCCTTCCATGTGCTCTGAACACACTGGGACAAGAGTCCTCGTCCCTGACACACACACACAGGAGGGCAGGTGGCGCGCACAGCACCAGAGGGGCAAGGCCCGGGCATGCCCAGGACACAGGGAGACGTGAGGAGGCAAGCGTGTGCTTGGCCTGTGGGTGAGCCGGACAGGGGCACCCATCCAGCTGTCAGCCGTGACACAGCCCAGAGAGGGGAAGCCGGGCAGGTGACAGGCAGGCCTAGAAACTGAGCGTCAGCATGCAGAGGACCTGGGGCATGTTGGCTTCTCCCAGAAACAGGGAGCTGATGGGCCAGAGGCCTAGGGGCGTGTGGCCTCCCGCAAGCAGGGCCGATGGCACTCCCAGGTGCAGGGTCCGCAGGAGGGCCCCTGCGATCCGGCTCGGACAGAGTCTTCCCACCACCCCTGTCTTACCTCTCCAGGGACCTGACATCACCCAGCAGCACAGAGGAGAGAGAGAGACAGGGTCAGGTCAAAGCGCGCGCGGCGCTGGGGCCGGCGGGCACCTGCCCCTCCCCCAGCCCACCTGTACTCGCCGAAGGTCTCATCCTTCATCGGCCGGGCCTCAGAGTCCACCTGGGTGTCCTCCTTGTCCTTCACTGGAGACACAGAGAAGGCCTGCTTTCCCTCCCAGCCCCGCTTGACCCCGGACACCGGGCCCCATCCCCAGCTCGGGGATTCGGGCGAGGCTCGCCCTCTGAGCTCCTGGTGCCCCAGCGCTCCGATGCCAGGAAGACATCAACGTGTACCACTCACCCCACATGCCTGACGCCTTTGCCGCCGGTCTGCGCACAGGCTCCCTCTGGGCCCCCTGCCTGCCCCCGACATGCCCCTGCCGTCCTGCCAGAGGCCTGAGGACCGAGGGGGATTTGCACAAGCTCTACCCGCCTCACCTGAGCCCCAGGCCAGGGCTTACCTGAGTATTTGCCACCCTTGCTGCGCTTGATGAAGCAGAGGATGAGCAAGACGAGAAGCAAGAGGATGATGGCACTGATGAAGCCGATGAACCAGCCCTCCGTGGTGAAGCCGGCGGGCGGGAGCCTCACACGGCCTGTGGGCGGATCCGGGGAGACGCTGAGCCCAGGCCCAGAGACGTGAGACACCCACTTCCATCCCCTCTGGGCAAGGTGGGTGGAGGGCCAGGCTGACACCACAGGGGCGGGAGGGGATGACGACCTAAGGCCGAGGCATGCTTAAAAACTGATGGGTCGGGGAGACCCTCTGGGCGGCAGGGGATGGGGGGTGGCAGGGGGCAGGGAAGAGGGCCTTTTGCAAAGATGACGGCCCTGGAAACAGTTAAAACAGAAAGATACTGAAAGGGGCCATTTCCGGGGCCTTGACTTCTCCACATGGGCCAAGGGTCAGAGATATCCCTGGAGGAGTGGCGGCATGGCGTGGAGCCCGGGGCAATGGTGGGCGCACGGTTGGCGGGGGGATGCGTCACCGGTGCCGTTGGTCTTCACGGCCATCTTGAGGAGCACCCTCTCCTTGAGCAGGTGGATCTCGTAGTCTGTGTCGGGCTGCAGATCCCACTGTGTGTAGGAGCTCTGGTTGTAGCTGACATACTGCGGTGGCAGATGGGGGCCTGTCTTCTCATCTGCAGGGGCAAGAAGGCAGCAGAAGTGAGCAGCAGTGCCATGCGGCACCCTAGTTCCATGCTGCCCCCAAGGGCCCCTTTCATGCTCACCTCCCAGGGCTTTGAACCAGATCTGGAACCCAAAGTTGCACTGGCCCTCCTTGGGGACCCAGGAGACCACGCTATAATTCTCGCCGGCCATGGCTGAGATGTTGCCAAAATCCGGGGTCCCTGGGGAGCGAGAGGGGGGGTTGTGTGACCTTGAGGCGGCCCAAGGCCGGGTCTCCTGGGCCTGGCTGTCCGGTGGGGCTTTCCCAGCCCCCTCCAGCTCACCAGATAAGGCCATGGTGCCTCCTTCCCGCACGATGGCCTCTCCAGGGCCCTCTTTCGTGGTGGCCTGCAGCTGGAAGCGGTACCGCAGGTGCGGGCGGAGATTGGTCAGGTTGTGAGTCCGCAGCTCAGGGTCCGGGAGGTCAAAGGACAGCTGCTCCTTGTCCCCATCATCCACTGCGAGGACAGGTGGGGAGTTGGCCACGACTTCCAGCTCTGCCTCCCCCCAGCTCCCCTCTACTTCTCAGCCAAGCCCGGCTGGGACTCTGGGCCCACGCCGCACGTACAAGGGTGGTAGGAGAGCACGTAGCCGGTGAGCACGCCGTTGTGGCTGAGCGGGGGCTGCCAGTGCAGCAGCAGGCTGGTGTCCGACTGGCACTCCACGTGCAATGCCTCCGGGTGCCCAGGCACTGCGGAACACAGACACGGTCCCTGCCCGGCCCTCCCTGCGGAGGGGCGAGCGGCAGGCACAGGGCCGCAGGCTGCGAGGCTCACCTCCCTCTGGGGTGCTGAAGGTCATCTCGCTGGCGGGCCCCAGCCCTCGGCCGTTGAAGGCCTGCACCTCCAGACGGTATGAGCTGTAGGGCCGCAGGCCTCCCAGGACGGCGCTGGTGGTGCTGGCGGGCACCAGCACGTGCCCTTCGTGGACGTGCCTCTTGCTGTGCTTCCTCTGACTGCCCTCCCACCAGTACGTCACCTGCAGGCAGACGGAGGCCCCGTCGGGCAGGCCCCTCCCCACCCCCGCGCACACGCCCCACCACCCGCAATGGGGAACTTTTCCTCCTACCCCAAGGCCTCTAAGAGAGCAGCGTCCAGGAGGCAAGAGGTTCCCCTAAACTCTGCGCTCCTGGGGACCTCACACCTCACCCTGGGAACCCCCTCGCCCCCACGCCTTGAACCCTTACGTTGTATCCACGAAGGTGGCCCTTGACCTGGGCTGGGTCCATGGGCCACCATCTGACCAGCACGGCACTGGAGTTGAGGATCTGGATGCCTTCCAGCTCGGGGCTTGCTTCGGGGTCTGGAAACAGCCGGAGGCATGGATGAGGGCCTGTGGCCTCCGGAGGCCAGCCCAGAACCCTCCCGCAGAAGGGAGATAGACTTGGATGCTCTGTAGGGGGCAGGCCGCTTGAAGAGCAGGGTCTCCAGCCCCCGCCGTGCATACCGCGTATCAGTTGCAAGGGCAAAAATAGTACGCAGAGGAGTAACCAGGAAAGATCCTGACCAGGTGATCAAAGCTAGCATATGGTAATGTTCCAGGTGCAAGGAAAAGAAAGGAGCAGGACAGCTGGACCTGATAGCGGATCTGGGACTGGACCTCAGACCGGGGTGGGGGAAGACAGCGTAATATAGCGGTAAATCGATGGGAAATGTCTGTGCTGTCGTAACGACGCTTTGGTTATGGAAAAGAATGTCCTTACTCCTAGGAAATGCTCTATGGAGAGCCCCAGAGTGGAGGGGGCAGTGTGGGCAGTCTGTATGCATTCGGGCTCCCCCTCCCATGGGCAAGGCCAGCCCAATACTCACAGTCTTCCCCAGAGTAGCCAATAGTAATCTGGGGCTCAGGGCCCTTGCCCTGGTTGTTGACAGCCTGGACCTTGATCTCATAAGGCACAAAGGTGGACGTGTTGGACACAACCAGGAAGGGGTTGGTCACGATCTGTTCCTGCCAGGCACCCCGCGTTCCCTGAGGGCGCCACTGGACGCGGTACTGAATCTGGGGGGCGTTCCAGTCTATCCACCTAAGAGGCTGGAGGAGGGTGAGCAGAAGACCAGCCGGTTGGCCGAGAGCACTCCCCTCCTTTGGCCCGTCATCCTCGGGTCCTCAGCACAGCCAGGGGTAGTGGCCAACGCCTGGTCCTGGCCTGATGCTCCCAGGGCACGCCCAGCCCAGGGCCCCTCACCTTCCAGGTGATGACCATGTTGGTGGTCTCGTTCCCTTCCCCCTTCACGTCCACGGGGTTCTTCTCTGGGGCTGGAAAGTAATGAGTTAACACGGCAAAGTTGTGGGCTCCTGCCAAGGCTGTGAAGGCCGAAGGCCAAGGAAGGAGTGGCTCTTTCTGGCCCCGGAAGCCAGGAGCCAGCAGCTCTGAGGGGACCCTGCGTCCCCACTTGCCTGGAAACCTAGACGTACAGGGGCTTGGGCATGATCACCTCTCTAGGCCTTCCTTGCAGAGGAGCCCAGGGCCCCCAGAGTCGGAGGCTTCCCCTCCCAGGTGGCTCACCTGCCTCGGGCGTGAGCACGGTCTCCGAGGCTGGGCTGGGCTCTCCGGAGCCATATTTGTTGATGGCAGTAACTCTAAAGGTGTAGTGGACATAGGGCGACAGCTTGAGGATGGTGGAGGTCTGGTTCCCGGGCACCTTGCCCAGACTATACCACTTCTCAGGCGCCATCTCCTTGTCCTCAAATTCAATGTCATACTCTGCCAAGAAGCGAACCGGCAATTTGGCGTGTGTCACACAGGGGAGGGCTGAATGGGGTTGTAAGTCTGGGTCTCCCTGAGGAAAGGAGGGAGTGCCCAAGGCGACAGGCATTCTCAGAGTTCCATGAAGAACTGTGAGCCCCAAACCCAGGTGCAGGTCCCAGGGGCGGGCAGTCATGGAGCCTCGGTCCCGGGAGGAGGGAGTTCCCACAAGGAGGGCATGCTACCAGCGGTGTCAGTAGGGAGGTGGGTGGTGCCACGCTCGGGCCGCTTACTCTCGATGGGGGCATTGTGGTCCTCGGCAGGTCTCCAAGACAGGCGCACTTGGCTCTGCTTCAGCAGGTGACGGTCAGACAGCTCCAGGTGAGGCACCGGCCCGGGGCTCCCTGAAGGCCATGGAGGGTGGATTGTCTGGACCGTACGCCAGCTGGCCACCCCCGCCCACTGTGAGAAGGTTCTGCGATGTGACCCCGGGCTCCTGTGCACCCCACGCCTCCGGGCCTTGAGCCTGATCCCACCCTAGGACTCACCCACCACCAGGAGCTCGGCCCTGCTCTCCACCATGTCCAGCTCGGTGCCGGCCACACAGCTGTAGTTGCCCTGGTCACTGTAGTCCAGGTTGTGGATGGCCAGGAGCCCGCCGTCTATGTAGTACCTGGTGGGGGGAGGGGGCGCAGGCTCGTCCCTTTGTTCTGCTGCCCCCACCCCCTCTTGCCAGAACATTCCTGCTCAAAGCAGAGGTGCTGCCCCATGGATGAGGCCAAAAGGTCTAGCCGTCCTGCCTTCCCCACTCCGCCCCCTTCCACCAGGCTGGGCCCGCACTTGTCACTGTCCCCAAACTCCTGGAGGTTTCGACCGTCCCCTCGCCAGGTGATGCTGTGCTGCAGGGATGGGTCAAAGGAGGCCTGGCATGTGAATGTCACTTTTGAGCCTTTCTTCTCGATTGCGCTCTGCGGCCCCTGTGTGATCTGAGTGGCATCTGGGGGCAAGGATGGAGAGGGCGGGTCACTCTGGTGTCCTCTGGAGACCGAAACCCTCCCTCCTGGAGGTGCTGCTGGTCACATCGGTCAGGGGAGGGGGTAACATCAGACCTTTGACCTGCAGGTTAGCCACAATGGTCACATTGTTTTGGTCATTGGCAGCCTGACAGAAGTAGTGGCCAGTGTCGTTGGCCTGGAGGTCCCGGATGCCCAGGGTGCCGTTGGCGTAGGGGAAGAAGCGCTCGTCCTGCAGTGCCGTCTTCCCTTCCTTGTCTAGCCTGCGGTGAGCAGGGCAGGTCTGGCTCAGACCCCACCAGGCCAGGCTCCCCACCCTCCCCTGCTCCTTGGGCCGGAACACGGCTTGGAGGCACCCTCTTCGGGGAGGATCTCTCACCACTGGACACTGGGCACTGGGGCTCCGAAGGCCTTGCACAGAAGATAGGCAGTGCTGCCCTCCACCGCCATGTATGTCTCGTTGTCTGGGGTCAGAATCTTGGCCGGAAGCTCTGGTGGAGAAGCAGTTCCAGGGGGCGGGGCAGGACTCAGGGTGGGGCAGGGGCCCGTGAGCGGCCAGGGCAAGTGGGGGGCTCACCAGGGAAGCTTCTCCCAAGAGGGGCCTTGGGTGCCTCCCTGCACCCAACTCTCACCCCTGCCAGACTGAGCCTCTGCCTTCCAATATGCCTCAGATGTGCCCCCGACCTCCCCGGCATCCAAGTTTTACCAATTATTTGAGCCTCACCGACGATCTACCTCTTCCTGAAAGCCTTCCCGGCTCACCTCTATCCTCCCTGAGGCTCCAGGAGAGGAGGTACCAGGCTGGCCTTGGGGTGAGCCTGCGCTCAGTGACACGTGACACGCAGTGGGCCAGAGCACTCTCGAAAGCCGCTTTTTCATCTGTGCCCTTCCTCCGAGGCACCGCCCCCCACCCTCGGTCCTCCCCCTCCCGCGGCCGCTGTTGAGCAGCCGTGGGCGAGACATACGGTGGAGGGTCCCAGCAAGGAGAATAGCAGCTGCTGGCCACGTCACTCTGGTGGCCTTGCCGGGTGGGCTTCGGGGACAGATGGGTTACTCACGAACGACATAGATGTAGGCATTGGCCAGCAGGAGCCCGTGCCGGTTTCGGGCCTCGCACTGAGTCACCATCGTGTCGCTGGGCTGCACGTTGCTCAGGATCAGTGCTCCACGCTGGATGCGGTACTTCTGGTCCTTGGCCAGCTCTGCATGAGCAGCATGTGGGCCCCGAGGCCCAGGGCAGAGCAGTGAGGCCCGCCGAGGCCCCTCGTCACCCACCCCTTCCTCCCCAGGGCCCCCCAAGCTCCCAGCCCCCGTCCAAGGCCCCACTCACCTTCCACGGGTATGCCATTGATTCTCCAGGTGACCTCTGGCTGGGGTCTCCCTTGCACTTGGCATTCCAGACGGGCAGTCTCTCCAGGCCCATACAAATGGCTCTGGGGTTTGTGTAGCCAGTAGGGGGCAGCTGCGAGAGGAGGCAGGCGGCCCTGAGCAGGGATGGCCCCCAGCCAGGTCTTGCCCCAGACCCAGACCCTGCCCACCCCCTGAGACAGTGGGCGCTACAGACTGCTGTCCCCGGAGGTCAGTCCCGGAAGGCTGTGCGACCCAGCAGGGGCCCGTACCCTCCACGGTGACGTAGTAGGTGTGCCGGTCGCTGCCCAGCGGGTTCTCTGCCAGGCATCGGTACTCGCCGTCGTCCTCTTCCATCACACTCAGCAGCTGCAGGGTCTTGTTGTGGTTCTGGTAGGTGACTCGGTCGGCTGGCATGGGGCCGCTCGGGCGCAGCCACTTGATGGTGGGTGTGGGGCTGCCCAGGGCCACGGTGGAGAGAGCACAGGCTGCTCAGCCCCGGCCTGCGGCAGAGGCCCCACCATGTCTGCCCACCCCCAGCCGGGGTCCCCACACTCACAAACCCTCAGCGATGCACTCCAGGACCAACGGCTGCCCCTGCAAGGCCACCAGGTGGCTGCTGGAGTTGGTGGGGAAGAGCAGGCGCGGCTTCCTGTCGATCATGCTGTTGGCTGTGAGGAGAAGGGGGTGGTGGCATGGCCCGCTCCGTCCTCCGCCCACGGAGTTAACAGGCTGGGTGATGCCCCTGTGAGGCCCTGGGCCTCTGTTTCCTCCTCTGTTAAAGGGAGGGCCCCTGCTCCGTTCTCACCTCCTGGGAAGGGGTCTGAACAGGGGTGAAGTGGGGCCAGGCCGTCCTGGAGGAAGGCCAAGGGGCGATCTTTCAGATGGGCCGTGCCAGGGTGTGAGAGAGAAGGTGAGGAGGGGGGTGTATCAGAGTCTTAGGGACTCACTGGCCTTGACCCGGAGGTCAATGGGTTCCTTCTGGATGATGGTCCGGGTGCCGGGGAAGTGGGCATGGCAGATGTAGTCCGAGTGGTTGTCCGAGGTGAGCACGTTGGCAAAGTAGAGATTGCCATTCTGGCCCATTGTCACCCGCTCATCCTGTTTGATGTGCAAGATCTCTGTGGGGGCGGGTCGGGGGCAAGGAAGCAAAGGTCAGGCCCCGTCCAGGAAGCTGTACCCACTGCCACCTTCACCCCAGGCAGCAGCCCCTCGTGGGCACCCACTGCTATTCATCCAGTAGATCCGGAGCGGCTCTGCGCTGGGTGGAGGGTGGCAAGGCAGAATCACGGATTCCCCCTCCTCCACCTCTACAGGTTTCACCGTCTCCTTCGGCCACTTGGGGGCACCTAGAAGGGACAGAGAGGCTGGCACGATGGGTCCCAACTCTCCTCCTGGTCAAGGCAAGGCAGGGGAAAGGAAGAGGAATGGCCAAGGGGGTGAGGGGGCCAGGTTGTGAGGAGGTTCGCACAGTGGGAGGCAGCGACTCCGGGTCCTTTCTGGGCCCCAGGTAGAGACCCGTTGCATGCAGAGGAGAGTCTGGAAAGAGGACCAGCTGGCTGTGAAGGGTTAACCCTTCACAATGCTTGGCTCCCACCCAGAGGCCTGAGATGGCTGGGGAAGGGGCGGTGAGGCTGTGGTGCAGTGATGGGGGAGGGGAGCTGTGGAAGGATGTAGGAGTCACAGACCCTTCCATCATCCTGACACAGAAACCATGGCAACAGTTCCCAAGGTAACCAGAGGGGTGGAGAGGAGAGGGGAGCATGCTCAGGAGGCAGAAAGCTCCGAGAGGATGGAATGCAGAGGGAAAACCCCAGGGAAGGGGCGAAACAGATAAAGACAGAGCTGCCGGGCAGGAAGGAGGGAGATGGAGGGGCCGGGTCGGAGGTGGAGCGATGGAGGCAGGAGGGAGGAGGGGCAAGCAGAGGAGAGAGGCCACCGAGTGATGGGGGAGGCAGAGAGAGATGGCCCAGGGTGGGGAAGGAGATGGGACCCTGGAACGCAGAGCAGGCAGAAGCCCAGGCCCAGGAAGTGGGTCAGACAGAGGCAGAGCAGACCAGCGGGAGAACAAGGTAGGCCAACGAGGCCTCGGCCCGCGGCGCAGGCCCCCAGGCTGAGGTGGGGCAAAGCCTAAAGGAAGAAGCCAGTGAAGGGGAGACGGAGGTGACCAGAAAGGCAGCGCAGAAACAGACAAAGCGAAGCAGGAGGACACTGCCGGGTGGTAATGGAGGAAGGTGGCTTCCGGCTGCCAGAGCACGCAGTGTCCTCTGCACACAAACCCAGCAGCTGGGGGCGCACGGCCCCCCCAGCCTGGACCCCTCCTCATGCCCCCTGAGACCTGCTGAGGGACCCTATCGTGTGGCCCAAGCCCTCCCGGGTCCCTGCAGTGCCTCGCACCCTCAGCCATGAGCTGGATCTCATGGGACATGGCCGTGCCCAGCCTATTGCTGGCAAAGCAGCGGTAGGTGCCCTGCAGCCTCTGTGCAAAGTTGCTGTTGTTGCCCGCGATGGTGAAGGAGCCGGAATTCGGCGCCTGGTGCACAGTCACACCCACTTCCTCGTTGGGCTTGAAGTGGACGCCATCCCGAGTCCAGCGGAACCTGTGGGCAGAAAAGGGCTAGAAGCCGAAGGCCCTGGAACCCAGAACAGGGGCTGGGACAGGCTGGAGGCCGGGGTGTGAGCGGCCAGGGGCCCCGCGGAAGGGCTGTGCAGGGCAAGGACCACAGGTGATGAAAGAGACCCTGGGTGGCCCCGGGAGGCAAGAGGACTGGAAGCTGAGGTCAGCAGTCAACAACAGGGCTTAGAAGGTGATGGTCACTCACTCCACTTCCGGTTTGCCAGTGGCCTCACACTTGAGGCTGATGTCGTCTGTGGGGAAGACAACCAGGCGCCGTGGAGACTGTTCGGTGATGACAGGTGGCTCCATCACTGGGGACAGTATAGGGAAGAGGCAGTGAGGATGGCGTCCGGCTGGCTTCACTGCCTCGACCCCTGTCCCCCTGTGAGGGAAAGCAGGGCTTGAAACCCTTAGAGGCCCCAAGGGCACAGAGGTGGGGGCCGAGGAAGAAGAAGCTAGAAACAACCCAGTGCGCCCACAGGCAGGTGGGCCATGAAAAGGAGAGAAAGGGACCCGGCACAAAGGTAGGAAGGGACAGAACAGAGAGAAGAGCCACAAAAAGTACAAAAGTACAAAGAAAGACATCTGAGGGAGAGAGGAAGCCAGAGACAGAGACCCGGAAGTCCCGGGGAGAGAGGGAGCAGCGACAGGAAGCAGGAGAGGGCGCCAGAAAACCCAGGCCAGGGCAGAGACAGAACAAAGATGGCCCACAGCTGAGACAGTAGGACAAGGACGCCAGAGCCAGAAAAGGCAGCGACCCGCATAGGGCACAGGGCTCACACAGGTGGACTTGCCGGCACCCCTCTCCCCCCCCCCCAACTCCCCGGCGTGGGAAACACTCCCATCCCTCCCCCAACTTACCACGGTATCCTTCATCTAAGGAATCCGGCAGCACAGGAGAGAGCGGAGACAAATGCTGATACTCGCAGACCCCCTGGGGAGGGGCCAGAGGGAACCGGGGGCTACGGGGTAATGGGGGGGGGGCACTCGCCACGCTGAAGTTGTGGCAGAGCACAGCGAAGAAGGACAGGACAGACCCAGATCACCAGTCTCAGGGTGGGCTACTACCCACAGGGGGCTAGGCGGCAGCTCCAGCACGCAGGGAGAAATGTGTGGCTTTAACAAGGAATGCCCTTTGGACAGACCTTGGCACCCCCCCCCCTCCACCTCCCCCCCCCCCCGCCCCCCGCCACCGGCAGCGTGGTAGAACTGACCCCTGCCCCACCCAGGGTGCGTCAGAAGGTGGGGAGGCGGGCAGCCCAGCATCCAGGGCACCCTCCCCCGATCCAGCCCACTTCCCTCCTAATCCAATTAGCACAGCTCAGTGTTTTCAATTACCCAGTCCCAGCCTTCAGAGCCCAGCTGCCCCCACCCTGCAAAACCCTCCCAAAGGCCTGGCTGCATTTGAGTGTCCATTGCCTGCAGGGCTGACTCCAGTCTTTTCTTTCTCCCCTTCCTCCCAGTCAGCAGAGAAGTTGCCTGGGGCTGAGGCCGGAGCTGCAGCTTCGCTGGCCCGCACTCAGCGCACTCAGCGCACTCAGCAGGCACCAGCCAGGGTGGCTCTGAGGGGGGAGGAGGCGGGGAGGCGGGACAGGGGAAGCAGGAGTGCACTGCCCCTGAAAGCTTTGTCTCTGCAGAAGACCTCAGTCACCAGCCCCCAGGAGAGAGGAGGAGGCTCCCTGGGGACACTGCAGAGGGAGCCCAGAGCTGGGGAGGGGCCAGTTCAGGCAGCCAAGAGCAAGAGACACTGACTGGGAAGGAGAACAGGATGGGGAAAATCGACTGGGTGGAGGAAGACGGGAAAAGAGACAAAGGGGCCCGGAGCCGCAGGGAGAGAGACAGCTCTAGCTGGAGGGCAGATTCCACGAGGGAGGCACCAGGCCGCCCACCATATTGCACTGGGGCCAGTAACAAGCGCCGCCCAGTGCCCAGAGCAGCCCACTTCTCTCTTTCTCCCAATTCTCCCTGCCCCGCCCTCCACAGACAAACACATCCGGCCAGATGGCCCGGTCACTGTGACAGCAAGGCAGGCCAGGCCAGTGCCCAGGGTAAGGCTTGAAAAGCAACCAAGAGGAGACGGAGGGAAAGGAAGACCAGAACACGTGTGGGTCCGGGCACACATGTGAAGGCTCCGGGGTGTACTGTATGCAGTGTTTGTGTGTCAGTGTTTGCCTATGGGTGTATCTTGCCAGAGTACATTTGAAGGCTGTGTGCATGCTTCCATTCAGTACTGCACACCTGCCTCTGTGTGTGCGAGTGACCCTGTTCCTCGCGTGTGTGCGTGTGTGTGCACGCGCGCGCCTCCCACGTGTCCTCTCTGGGCCTCTGCCCCTTCTGTAGGCCTGTGCCTGGTTGGATACAGGTGGCCTGTCTGTGTCTACCACCTGTGCTTCTATGTCCATCTGTTGTAGGGATTCGGCCTGGGCACGACTGCAAGGACCCCTGTGTGCCTATCAGCATATCTAAGGGGACATCCCTACCCTTTGTCCCATCCGTCCCTCTCCACCTCCTCCAAACCCTTGGTGACCTCCAAGCCCACCTCCCTCGGCCCCTGCCCCATTCCTGGCTAGAAAGTGTTCCCCAGCACCAGCCCACAGCCCATCTTTCAGGGACACTGGCCAGGTCCAGGCTCAGAGACAAAGGTAGCAAGGTGAGGTAGAAAGGACTGGAGCTACCAAGGAGCAGGCTTGAGATACACAAACGCTGGCCTGTGAGATGCCCCTCACACGAGCCCAACAGCCACTCACAGCAGTGTGTTTACACCGGCTCACACTCAGGAGAAAACATCATCACGGTAACACAGACTCCACACACAAACGGGTACTCACATATGGCCCCACCTCACACGCACACACAGAACCACTATCATCGAATGCTAACAAACATCTGCAGACCTCCCCAAACCTGACCGGTAACAGTTATAGTGACTCACAAACTTATCCATGTAGGAAATCAAAATCACACCCAAGAATAGCCACACCTAGTCAATCACAACCACACACATCCACACACACAAAATCTCATGTTTTGTCACAAGCCCCCAGCCATATTCCCGGACACCCGCACTAACCCGTGACCCTCCCCTTCAGCCCCGCCCAATCGTAAGGATTTACACAACTGCTGGGCCTTTGTAAGGAGTCTTGTCCTGTGTCAGTTCACACAGAGCTACCAAAGGCCGAAGATGAGATTACTCAAGTCAGAAGCAGGGCAAAACCTGAATCCAGGTCTTCGCACAAGCTAGCCCTGGATTGGGGCCGCCCCCATTCTCCCGCCCGCCACAACACCGGCGGAGGGTGGGGGAGGGCGGGCCGAGGGAGAGCGCTGAGGGGGCCCGTCCGGCGCCAAACCCGCTGTCCGCGGTCCTGAAACCGCCCGCCCCGCCCGCGCCGGTGCCCTGTCCGTGGTGCTGACACACTGCACGTCTTCCACCCTGTCCATTCTCCAGAGGTCCTGGGTACCTCCTGTCCGCTCTGTACCCAGGAAAGTAGAGGGGACGGTCCAGAGCCGACAGAAGGTGAGGAGGCAGAAGATAAAAGAGGAGCCCAGCGTGGCGGAGAAAGGAGGCGTCAAGACTCCCTCCAGCTACTCACATTCCTCTGGGATCTGGATGAGCAGGCAGGGGCTGCACAGAAGGAGAGGCCACAAGTACCGCAGCGACACGGCCATCTTCCCGGCGGCGCCGGCAGCTCGGCACGGCACGGCCGGCCGGGCTCGGCTCAGGCTCCGGCCGGAGGGAAGGGGGCTGGTGGGCGGCTTGGGGTGGGAGCCGGGGGTGGGGGCACTGGGAGAGGGAAGGAGGGAAAGGAAGGGTGGGGGAGGAGAGAGGAGAGAACGGAGGACTTTAGTGACTAACATCTGGGCGAGCCCGGGCTCCTGGCCCCGCCCTTCGCCCCGCCCCCAGCTGGCCAGCTTCCCCATCACTCCCTCCCCCGCACCTTGGAGGGAGAAACCTAGAAGTCTTAGCACTGGCTAGGTCTCCAGGTTGCCTTTCATTCCCTTTCTCCTCTCGTCTGTGCTGCTGCGCCAGCTGCCTCTCCAGCATCAACTTGTTGCCCCAATCAGCTCCCCTGGGCATGCCCCAAGCCACTCTATGCATGAGTGTGGACGTGGATGGGCATGTAGCCAAATATGCACATTTGTATTTATGTGGCTGTGTGTGTGCATGCACGAGCACATTTGTATATGTCTTCTCTGGGAGGGGGATGTGTGTCTGCAAGAATCAATGCATGGGTCCAGATAGCTGCATGTGCACACAAGAGCATGTGGGTGTCTTCTTGTGTGTCTGTATCTCTGGGAGATGAATCCTCATGTCTGCTATCTCTGTGTGTGCACACTAGCATGGGTGCACATGTATGTAGAGAAGAAGTCATGTCAGTCTCATTGCTGTGGGTTTCACAGCCAACTGATCTCTGGGTGCTGTTCAGCCCTAACAAGCTGGTGGGGGACAGGGAGATCCTGGAAAGTGGGGACCGGGAAAGGGGGAAAGGGGCCCAGAAAGGTAGCATTTCATAGGACAAGTTGAGGAAATGGAAGAAGGGGGAACGAATCCTGACCTCAAGGTGTGGCAGGAGGAAGGGAAGTAAGAAAGCACCGCTCTGCGGTCCCTCATGCCCCTGAGGGGGGGCAGTAGAGGTGACTGTGGCCTCTCCCCTTCAAGATGCTCCAAGTCAGAGTCGGCAGGAGCTCTGGGACGGTCTTTCTGTCACCTCTCGTGTGTCTAGCAGGCCCAACTTCAGGGCTCAACTGCTAGATGTGTCCACCTAAGCCCAAGTGACACCAGCCATACCCACATTCTACCTGCATGAAAGAAACCCTCAAGACTAGAGGCCCAGGGAAAGGAGGGGGAGTTCTCTGCCAATGACTAGAAGAGGAAACACACTCCCAAGAAGACAGCTGGCTTTGACTCCAAACAGGAAAAGGTGTGAGAAAGAGGCAAGTGGAGAAAGTGCAGGTGGGGTAAGCATAGGTTGCTGGTTGACAGAGAGCTTGGAGGCTGGAGGTGCAGTCTGGATGCCCTCTCCAAGACCATCATGGACATCTTCATTGTGCCCAGCCAACACCCTACCAAAGAGGGACCAAGCCTCAGCCAGAACACTGAAGGGGTGGGCAGGGAGGCCTGGAATGCCATGCTAAAGCGTCTAGACTCTGTCGGGAAGTGACTAGGAGACATAAATTGGTTTAGTGTAAGGTGACCCAAGAAGAATGGTGAGTTCAACAGACTGCCTGGGGACTAAGTAGGGAAAATGGATGGTGGTGACTAGCAGCTTGGAGCTCACAGACTTCCCCACCCAAAGCTGGAGGAGGAGGTGGAGAAGCACCAGGATAGGTCAACTTGGAGGGCAGGAAGTGGTGAACGCATGGCCAATTCCCAACTTGCAAGAACTGAGCTGCGGCCCAGAAGGAGGAGCAAACAGCAGACCTATTCTGCCCCCACCTTCCCCCACAAAGCCAGTACAAGCAGGGTGGGCCCCAGGCGGCCATGGCCTCCACTTCAAGGCCTGTAGGAAACAGTAGGAGACTCAGATCAGAGGGCAGGAGATCAAACAACAACCTTGGGAGCCCTGAGCACTCTAGTCTTAGAAGGGGGGAGGGGAGAGAAACCATCTAGGCAAAGCTCAAAGAAGGGCCTTCCTGCATGGAGGCCTGAGTGCTCCCCTTGCTGGAATGATGATCATGGTCATAGAGCTCTTCTTTGTCCTCAAAATCTAGGCTCCCATAATGGGGTTCGGCATACATACCTTGGATGTATATGCAGGGAAAATGCAATAGTTCCAAGCCCCTGGTCCCCATTCTCTGCCCCATCTCAATGCCCCACGGTCTCACACCCAATCTCTTTTAGTCTCCTGGTATTTGCTACCCGGCTTGCCGCAAGCTTTCCCAGGGAACTCAGACAGGCAGGAGCCAGAAGGTTGAGGCCCCTGACAGCTGGGAGGGGGCTCTGCCTCTTCCCCTCCTACTGCTGCCGGGTCTCTGATCTCTCATCATTCCTCAGGCAATTACAGAGCAAGCAGTCAGGTTGTCAGCTAGGCAGGCCCCCCAACCCCCATCAGCACCTCCGGGGGCAAGGAAGGCGAGAGTGTTCCACAAGCTGGTGTACAGATGGAGCCAAGGCCATGTCTGTGAGGTGTGGGGATGGGCTGGGGAAGACTGAAGGGTGACAGACAGGGTGAGAAAGAGGCAGGAGGGAGCAGGAGAGGCTGAGAAGAGGGGCTGAGGGAGGGAGGGCAGGGAATGGGAGACAAAGACAGGATGCTGGACCACCACCACGGTAACCAAGATGGAGAAATCCAGCAACAGAGACTGGCATCAGGGAAAGGAAGAGAGAAAAGGAGTACAAAGGGTAAGAGGTGGCTGCAGAAAGTCCTGATGGGAAATGGTCCAAAGAGCAAAGAGAGTGAGTGGCGTGTGTGTGTGTGTGTGTGTGTGTGCACGCGCACACACATGTGCATACACACGGTGGTGCCTCCTTGAGTGTCCTTGTCCCCGGGGGGGGGGGGGCATGCCAGGCAAGGGACTAGGAAGAGAGAGGGAGACAGGTATCAGTAGGGGGCTTCTTGGGCTTAGAGGTCAGTCTGGACTGACAGGCAGAGCACAGAGAGGAATAACAGAGAAGCTGTTGAGCCAGGACCAGAGAGACAAAGCTCGCGATGACAGACAGAGCAGCAGGTCCTGGCCACTTGTGGCACTGGGAGACAGTTGTAAGACAAGATGAATGAGCCACTACTGGCTGGCCTTCCCGGAGGAGGTGGGGACCCCCACAACAGGGAGGGAGAAGCATTCAGAGGACCCGGTGAATCTGTCCAAGATTGCTGCTAGTGCAGAGTGAGCAGCCGCCTGGCTGGGAGTAGGCGCCCACGCGTCCACGGGCACAACAGGGAGTGTCCGTGTGCACTTGGTGCTGGGGGGATGCACAACAAAGGCAGGCTGCTCCTGAATGGGTGTAGCTGAGAACCCATCCCCCCCTACACTGCGCAAGCAAGAAGAAAGGGTGCAGCAGGCACTGAGGTAGGCTGGCCCACTGAAGCCTGCAGAGAGAGGCTGAGGACTCCCGGGAGCCACGCCCCTTGCCACGCCCTGGCCAGATTGTGCCCCTCAGTCCCTGGGTCCCCTGAGGAGTCTTCTCCCCTGACCTCTTGTCCTCTCACTGAGGGGTGGGGACTTGGAAGGTTGTGGATGGAGGCCGGGATCTAGGGTGGCTGCTTTCCTCCCAGACTCTCTGAACACACACACACACACACACACACACACACACACACACCCCTCGTGAACATTCAAGGGTGCCCAGTGTGAATTCCCAGGTCCTGTGTAGACTCTTCGGTGCCCCTCCCATCTGATAGAAATGGACTCCCTCAAGGGTCAAGTAGCGAGAGGCCTCTCCAGCTCAATGTCTGTTGACAATGGCAGCGTTTCACAGCCCGCAGGCCCACCAGGGGCAGGGCTGGGGGCTCGGCTGGGGCTCAGTGCCCCAGATGTGTGAGATGGTTGGTGTGTGGGTGCTGGGTCCACGTACTTGAGGTTCAGGGAGTGAGTACATGGGGGCACCCATGCCTGGGCTGTCTGCCGGAGGGCTGGTGGGGGCCTTTGAGCCTGTCAATGTGCATATGAGAGTATGGGTGCCACCTACACCCTATGCACTGTGTTCCTTTAAGGCTCCTCCTCACCCTCCCCCCCAGGCTGTGGCTGGCGGGTTTCCATGGAGATGGAGCCCAACTCCCTCCACTGGCAGCGGAGGGGAAAGCTTGCCCGCCTGTCTGCCGCAGCCTAATGGGTTAGATGATACATAAAGGAGGCTGCTGGGTGGGAGCCCCCACAGGTATCCGGGGGCCTGTAAGTGTTGAAGGACTGCCACCTTGGCCTCGGTGCTTCCCACCACCTCGCCCCTCTCCGAGGCACTCCCCGGAGCGAGCGCACAGCCCCCCCACTCCGGGCTGCAGTTGCCAAGGCAACAACAGCTCACCTGTAAGGGACCATTCTCCTTAAAGGATAAGGAAGGGGTGGGGCAGAGGTTAACCCTTCACGGGAGAGCAGGGAGAACACAGGCTCCACTGGGGAAGGAAGGGGGAACCCCGCCATCGGCGGCCAGAGCAGCTTTCCTGCGCCCCTCACGGAAGTGTCTCAGTCAGGTGCCCCATTTTATTCAATAAATTCATAGATACTACTTACCATGCACCAGGGGCTCTTCTAAGCACGTTTACACACATCACCCAATTAACCCTTAAAATCAGCCCAGAGAAGGAGGTCCTGTCATTACCCCAAGTTTACAGATTAGGAAACTGAGGTTTGGAGAACCAGACCACAGTGTCCAAGGTCACAGAGCTGGCACTAACGCTCACCAAGGGTGACGTTCTAGTTGGGGTGGAGGTTCCCAAAGCCACCAAAGACTACTCTGGAGGGGGCAGCTGACCTGTCAGGCACGTGCACCTCTGTTCCCAGTGCGCCAGGGGCCTGGCCAAGGAGGGCTTCCAAGCCGTCCTGCCCCCTAGGGAGGGGCCGATTTGCTAGGCAGATGGCAGGCAAATGTGGGGGGCAGGGATGGAAATCTTGGGAGGAGGCCACGTGGAAGCAGGATGTGACCCATATCTCGCCTCAGCAGAGCAGGAGCGATCCCATCCCTCGGCCTTGGGCTTTACACGACCCACCATCCAAGAGACCCACCATCCAAGAGAAGGCAAATCCCTTTCCTTGTTAAGCTTGGGGGCAGCCATGCAGAAGTGGAAACTGAGGCCCAGTGGAGCAGAGGCCAAGACTCATAGAATGCCAGTGCTAAGGCCAAGTTTCCCAGGCACAGTTGGGGAAACTGATGCCCACGGCCAGAAGGCCACCCCCCCTTGATGCCTTCTAAGCCTCTTCTTCGGCTTTGGAAAGTGGGCTGAGAACATGACCAGAATACTCCCCCCCCACACACACCTGAGAAATGAACTTGGCACTAGAGAGGGCTCCGGAGGCCAGGCAAGAGGGCACTGTGTGTCCCCCACTGCTGTGGACGGTGGGGCCTGTCTCTAGACCCCGAGGGGAGAGAGGGAAGCAGAGCAGGCAGGTGGTGTGGGCAAAGGGCCAGGCAAAGAGCGCACTGCTCAGATACGCCAGTCCTGGGACACCTGGACCAAAAGGGGGGCTGGGGGGGCCTAAAAATGGCTCCTAGACTGCAAGACCCCTCCGGGCCCCCTCAGGGCTCCCCACTGCCAAAGCGCTAAAGAACAGAGGGGCTCAGAAAGCCAGGGGTAGACAATGGAGCCTCTGTTGTCCCCAGGGCCTCAGCATTCCTAAGGCATGAAAGCAGGAGGCCAGGGGAGGGGTCAGAGGGCACCCCCACTACAGGACAGGAAGCCCCAAATCATGCGCGTCATGCATCAGGCATGCCAGTCTCTGCTGCCATTGCCATCAGCCCCGCCCCTTCCCCCCCAACCCCGCACAGGCCCGCGGGGCATCTGAGGGGACCCGTTCAGGCACAGAAGGATCTGTGTGCCCACGCGCTCTCACAAACACACACAGACACACACATGCAACCAGATATATGATCCCCACACATGCAAAGGGGAACACGAGAAGCTTCGCACACACCCATGCCCGCCATCGCCCCCATGCAAATGCCCAGCCTGGCCGCCCTCTCCCAATCTCCCTGGCTCCGAATGCTCTAGACGGGAGGGTTGAGGGAGGGGCTCCCGGTAACTCGTCTCCTCCCTTCAGGCTCCTCAATCAGACTGACACCAAGATGGACAGGCTCAGAGGCCCCCCTGGCTGAGTGCACAAAGCCCAGGACGCTGCCACCTCTGCTCCACCGAATCCAAGGCTGACAAAGCCTTCCTTGGCGAGTTTCGGGACAGAGGCTGGCACAGGCCGCTGAGAGCAGGACAGTGGCTGAGCGCGCCCTCCGAAGCTTCAAGACCTGCGGAGAACACGAGGGCCCAGGCCAGCTCCTGATGCCTGGGTGGGGGGCGTGGACAAAGAAAAGCTTCTGGAAAGCAGCAGCCCAGAGCCTTCCCCTGCAGCGGAACTCCCCTCCCCCATCTGACCAAAGCCTTTAAGAAGCCACAAAGATCCTGTTGATATCTGGGGAGAAGGCAGACTGGCCTTGCTAACTGCCTGACCCCCAGTCCTCTGGCTGGTGGCCAGCAGGCACCTCCTGCCCACCCCGCAGGTCAGATGAGGCCCCTACAGGCAGTCTGGGCCCAGCCCAAGGCAGGGGGCCCACTGGCAGAGTGCTGGGGGCAGCGGGGCAGTCACCCCACTGCTGAGGCTAAGAGCTGGGGCCCGCTCAGGGCCCTGAGGGGTGGGGCAGGGGAGAAGCAGAGAAAGAAGACCGGCAGAAGGGGAAGCTGAGAGATGAGGCGCACGCAGGGCACCAACGGGGAGGGCTGGGGCAGGAGGAGGAGGAGGACGGAAAGAGGGAAGTAGTGCCCTCCCCACAGGGAAACTCCGCTGAGTGGGGAGGGTGGGGGGGCCTGGAGAGGTGGGTGGCTGGCAAGCAGAGCCCAAGGAGGGGGGCAGGGAAAGGAGAAGCAGGGAAGCGTCCAGAATGGGGCAGGTCAGAGCAAGCAGGAGGCTGAAAGACAGGAGGGCAGGGCCTGCTGAGGGCCCATCCCAGCGGGCCCCACCCAGGGACCCAACCGGCCTACCCAATCACAGGAGGGGCAGGCAGGGCAAAGACAGCTGCCAGCTTGTGACCCTACAGGGGGGATCAGACCCGCTGCCTCCCCCATTGTCTGACTCACAGGGTGGGGCAGGGCCCCTGGAACTGCACTCTGGGTGTCACCCTCCCCCCTCACACCTGCAGAGGTCTGCAACAGACCCCCATCTCTACTCTCATCTCTCCTCCGTCTCCTCCCAGCGCAGGTCCCCCCGCCAGGCCCTGAAAGCCCTAGAAACCCCTCACCCCAAAACTGTTCAATATTTTGCTCAAGAAGGGGGTACAGCAAAAGCTGCTATCACCTTTGCCCTGGCTCTCCTGGAGGCTGGCCTGGCCCTGCATGCGTGACTGGCATGGCCTGGTTGGGCCTTTCCGTGAGGCCACACAGCCCTCACTGCCCAGAAAAGTGTCCCGAGACGTGCCTGCCAGCTGCAGCCATTTAGAGTGGCCCCAGAGTGGTCTTGAAAGGGACCTTGGCGATGAATGAGTCTGTGCCCTCATGTGATAGTCAAGAGGGCTGAGACTCCAAGCAAGGAAGGGACTGAGAGTCCCAAGTCACGAGGCTGGAGAGTGGCAGGTATGGCACATGGGCCTGCTTCCTCCATCCTCCCCAGCCAGTACTGCCCAAGAGGGTGCCATGGAAGGCACCCACCGCAGCGGCAGGAAGAGGTTCAATAGAAGAACACCCGATGCCCTTACCCACTGGGATAGACCTTGGACAAGGCCCTGTCACTCCCTGCCTCCCTTTTCCCTTGAGATAGTCACAAAGGTAAAAAGAAATGCAATCTGGACCCTCTGAGGACAAAGATGGTGTTGGTTTGGTTTGTTATGTTTTTTTCCATCAGCGGCAAAGAGCTTGGCCTGAGTGGGCACTTGGCAGTGAGCAGCTGCCCAGAAAATGACTGTCCACACCCCGGGGCCACAGCTCAGAGCCAGGGAGGGGCTCATCACCGTGCAGGAAGGGAGCCTGCCAGGGCGCCTGGGGGCTCAGTGGGTTGAGTGCCCAACTTCGGCTCAGGTCATGAGCTCACAGTTTGTGGGTTCGAGCCCCGCATCCGGCTCTGTGCTGACAACTCAGAGCCCGGAGCCTGCTTCGGATTCTGTGTCTCCCTCTTTCTCTGCCCCTCCCCCATTCATGCTTAGTCTCTCTCTGTCTCCAAAATAAATAAACATTTAAAAAATTTTTTTAATTTAAAAAAAAGGAAGGGAACCCTGCTGCCTCTGGGCGCTGTGCATGCATTCGGTGCTCTGCAGGGGGCTGGGGGGCTGGGGGAGGAGCCTCTGGGGAGCCGGTGGTAGCAAAGCAAAGAGAGTGAGGCCCGGCTGTGGTGAGGCGGCGTGATCAGATCACCAGCAACCCTTAATTTCTTTTGTTCTTTTCTGTATATTTCAAGCGTACCACAATAAGATGCATTACTTCTGGGGTCGCGCACACACAGACACGAGTGACTATAGAGAGAAAGACTAGAACGCAGCAAAGAGACATGAGGAGGAGCCAGAGGGCGCTGCTGATCTTAGCGCTGACACCAACTTGCCTTGTGGCCATAGATAGCTGAGAGCCCTTGAAGGCTGGGGAGCCCATGGGTGCACGTGTGAGTGCTGCATGGGTGCAGTACCAGGTGAGAGGCTGGGCCAGACTGAGTCCCACACCTGCAGCAAGGAGCTCATCAGGAGGGAGAGGCCCTGACAGGCCTCTGCCGCAGCCACCCCATAAGGGACCAGAAACACGAAGCTCGGCAGGGTTCATGGGAAGAAAGGCTGACTGCCTTATTCACTGTCGGGGCCACGTGAGTCAGCAGAGATGGCACTGGGTTGCCCAGAAGCCCCTGCCCTCTGGGTGGAGTTAACTGGAAGCAGGACACCTACTTGGAGGGGGTGTCAGGCCTCCAACTCCTTGGGGCTGGCAGATGGCCCTGGGCCTGCCTCCCTAAGACAGACGGGCAGTGATGAGCCGGGCTCCAGATACCCTGTAGGGGGCAGCAGGTTGTACTACGGTGCTCTTTGCAACCCCTGCCAACCAAGAGATCCCAAAAATCTACCCCAGGGAGGGGGGGGAGGGGGAGGAATTGCAGGCCCCTCCCATAACTGAGCCGAGATAGAAAGACTTGGCAATGGGAGGGACAGCGCCCTGAGCACCTTGCTTTCCAGAATTCCTGGCCCTGAGCCCGTGAGACCCTCCCTCCCTCACCTGTACCCTAGAGACCCACATCCTACGCTCCTGCGCACCGCCACCCCTCTGTTGGTGCCCAGGTTGACCTCACACAGTGCGCCCTTTTTTAGCCACGAGAGCCTGCAGAAACCGAGGCCCCGGACACACCCTGCGCCTCCGCAGGAGAAGACCTGGTCCCGACGCAGGCTTTTGCAGGGGAGCCCCGGAGAGTCCAGACTGGGGTTAGGAAAGAAGAGGGAGAAGAACAAAGCCCCCCTGCCCACCTCCTCCGCCTCGGCGCGGCTGGCCGGGGCAGCGCCCAGCCCCGTCCCCACCCCTCCCCCATGGCAGGGGCAGCCTAGGCCAGCCCCGACAACGCTGGCGGCGGGATTTTCAGCCAAACAGAGCCCTCGACTGGGAAAGAGGGGCAGCCACGCCCAGGGCCACACCCCACGGAGGCCGATGCGGGGGTCACTCGGCCCCCGCACCGCGCTCCCTCTCTCACACACGCGGACACCCGTAGAGACGTGCCAACTTGGGCCCCCACCTGCCGAACAGGCCCTGCCTGACTCCCCGCATAGTGTCTCTCTCCCGATTGGCATCTTGGGCGTCGCCCAGGTACCGCTCACCTGTCGGGCTCCGGCC
>NC_043717.1:110040544-110077872 GCF_006229205.1 Suricata suricatta
GCGGCGGCAGCGGCGGCGGGGCGGGGCGGTGGTGCGCGCAGGGGAGGGGGAGGGGAGCGCAGGGGAGGCGGGGGAGGAGGGAGTGAGATCACCTCCCCCGCTGCCCGCCCCGCCCCGCCGCGCCCTCGCCCCTCGTCTCCGCGGACCCCGGTTTCCGAGGCGGGCTGGCGAGTCCGGCGTGGGCTGGGAGTCCCTTGTGGCCCCCCACGGGACCTCAGCGGGACCCTCGCCGCCGGGTCCCACCGGACCTGCGCCCGCAGCCCCGAAGTCCCTGGCCGGGGAGGGCCCCGCATCCCGGCACCCGCGCTGCAGTGTTGGCTCGGAGCAGGAGTCGAGGGGCTGGGGTGCCCCCGGGGCGCGGGGCTGGGCGATGGCGAGAGAGGAGTCGGTGGGGAAACATCCCCCAGCCCTTACCCGGTCCTCGAGGGCGCTGACGAGAGACGGACACCCACCTGCAACGGGTCCCGGCCGCACCCTGGTCGTGGGGTGTTTGGACGCTGCCCAACCCCAGGGACAAGATTCTTGAGTCCCCGGGCTCTCTCCCGCATCCCTCCCATCGCAGGCGCCCTATCCGGTCCAGTAGGGCCCACGGGCCTCCATTTCAGCCCACCAAGGACTCTCCAGGGGCGCGGGCAGCCCAGAGCCCAGGGGCGAGGAGGTCACGGAGAGGGAGCCCCTCGGGCCGCCCGTCTCTTTTCCTAGATTTTCCTCTAACTCCCTGCCTGCTTTCCCGGGCCCATGTTTTATTTCTTTGTGGTGGGGACTGGCCCCATCTCGCCCTTCCCAGCGGCCCCACTCTGCAGACTTGCATTGGAAGCCCGCTAAGGAGTTCCTCCCCTGCGTCCCCCTCTGCGCCCCCTGGCCGTGACCTCAGATGGGAGGCCGAGGGCGCAGCAATTCTGGAGTGAGCCGAGCCGGCCTCAGGGCAAGGAAGGCCTAGGGCCCAGATGGCAGATTGGAGCAGCGGCGGCCACGGTATTTTTACGAGCATGCCTGTTGCCCAGTGAAGCATTCCGGGCGCTCAGCTCAGCCTCTCGAGCCCCTCGAGCCCTGCAGGAGGCCCACGTGGGAGGGGCCGGGCTCCCTGGCCTGGAGTTCCCATCGCAGCTTCCGTCTGGCCTGGAAGGGGAGGCTTGCAGCCCTGCTCTCAGTAAGGGTCTGGATGCCATGTCCTAGGGGGGTCTTTTTTTTTTTTTTAAGTTTATTCATTTTGAGAAAGAGAGAGAGAGAGAGAGAGAGAGAGCGCGAGCGAGCAGGGGAGGGGCAGAAAGAGTGGGAGAGAGAGAATCCCAACCAGGCTCAGTGCTGACAGCATAGAGCCCAGTGTGGGGCTGGAACCCAGCAAGCGTGAGATCATGACCTGAGCCGAAATCAAGAGTGGAATGCTTTACCCTTAACCGACTGAGACCCCCCCCCTCCGCAGATGCCCCTCTAGGGGGTCTTTAGACTGAGACTGGCTGAGGAGGTTAGGCTGGGGAGCACGTGCTAGTGCAGGGCTGCACAGAGGGGCGGGGCCAAGGGAACCCCGCCTCCCGGGCTGCGGGGGACGAAGGCAGCCCTCTCTCCTGCTCCTGGCCCGGCCTTTCAGGGAGGAGGCTGTGGGCACCAGGCCAGTTGGCCCCGGGCTCCGCGCTCCGGCTCCGGCTTCGTAAGGAGGGCGAGGGCGGGCCTGGGCGCCCAGGAGGGGGGTGTTTTCCATGAGGCACTGAGCTGCTATCTGCTTCCTGCCCGCTCCGATCCCCCCCCCCCCCCCCCCCCCCCCCCCCCCCCCCCCGCTGATAGGCCTGGCCTCTCTCCTCTCTGGCCACCTCTGCCTCTCCACTCACCGCCTACAGTCCCCAGCCTCTTCCTCTAGCCCCAAATCCTTTGCTTCTTTCAGAAGTATAGGGTTTGAGGCTAGTGTCTGTGCTGGCATTGACAGGAGTGAGGTAAGGGGACGGAGCCCACTCAGTAGGCTCCCCCCAGTGCATAATGATGGGTTCAGTCTCCACTGACTGTCCTAGTATTCGCTCCTATTATGACACGAGATAGCATTTATTGGGCACTCCCATGGGCCCGCCATTGTTCTAAACACTATTCATATGTCGGCACATTTATTTCACACACCAACCCCGGGAAGTGCATCGTTCGCCCATAGTAAAGATGAGGGGACTCAAGTCCAAAGAGCTCAAGGAGTGTGACCAGGGAGCACAGCTGGAAAGAGTCTCTTTTTCTTTGGGAGATCATGGCACCCATACATGAGCCTATGATGACTGTTCTCTCATTAGGCTCCCTCTGCGAGTGAGAAGCCTGAGGTCCAGAAGGGAAGCCATCCAGCCAGGGGGTGGGGGGGCTGCGCTGAGCATTCCACATGCATCTGCTCACTCACTCCTCGCCCGTCACTACAGGGCAGCTGTGGTTGCCCCCATTTCACAGGTGAGGAAACTAAAGTTCAAACGGGTCAGGTGACTTCACCAAGATGGAGGAGCCCGTGAGAGTGACACCAGGAGTAAGAGAGGTCCCTGGCAGAGAAGCTGGAAAGACTGGCCTCCAACAAGCAGTGACGATGTCTCAGCCCCCGCCTGCTCCCTGTGGAGACCGGGAGGCGCTGGAGAGACCGCGGCTGGGTCTTGCCCACTCACCACCTTCGATGGCCGGAGCTCCTGGCAGCTCCCTGGCGAGCACAGCCGCCCAGAGTCTGGCCAAACCTTCCCGCACAACAAGACCAAGGCCATGGGACGAGGGAGCAGGAAGAAAGCGCCAGAGGCTGACAGGGCACAGCTGTCTCAGGTGCATCTCATCAAGTGGCATGTAGTCGGGCTCCGGTTTGGTTTGATCCAGCGTAACAATCGGTGCCTTTTTTGAAATCGGCTTTATCGAGGTATAATTTACATACAGTAAAAATTGCCTGTTTGAGGTGAACAGCTCAGTGATTTTCGGTAAATATCCTGTAACCATCGTCCAAATCACCTCCCCAAAATCTCTCCTACCCTTTTGAAGTCACACACTCCCTCTAGCTGTATCCGCACCCCCCCCCCCATCTGCTGCCTTCGCCGGAATTACACAGAATCGTGCAGTGTGTATGGTTTTGGCTGGCTTCCTTCGCTCAGGGTCACTTCTGAGACTCAGCCATGTTGGTGTGCGTGCGCACGTGGCAGCGGCTCGTTCCTGTTTGTCGCCGAGTAGTACACCAGTGTTTGGCTACACCCCGCTTTGTTTAGCCACCCGCCCACTGGGTTGTCTCCAGCTTTGGGCCAGGCTGAGCGGAGCTGCTCGGAGCATAACATACAGGCTCTGTGTCAGCTTTCATTTCTGGAACCGCCACCCTGTGGGGCTGCTGGGCCAGAGGGTACATTTTTCTACCTTTGTCTTTTACCTGGAAACCTGAGTTGATTATTTGGGTGGTGTTTGCTAGATGTTTGGATTTGTTCTTGCCTGCCTACTAAGCGCTTCCTATTTGCCCTGCTTTCCAAATTTCTCTTTCTCTGCCCCCACTTTCTATCAGTGGAGGTTCAGGGCAAGAAGCGGAAATTGTGGCAGCCATCGTCTGCAGAAGGAGATTTTGTAAGCCTAAGGAAGCGGGTGGGAAGCACGCAGGACCACGGGGGGGGCCCTCAGACCGGCCCCTCCAAACCAGCTCCCACGAGGAGTCGCCGCCTCCCCCACTCACCAGCGTGGGCAAGGTGGGGGAACAGGCGGCCACCAGTGCAATGTTGAGTGTCGAGAGTCAGGGATCAGCAAGCAGGGACCAGGAAGTCACTGCCGCCCTAAGAAGTGAAAGCCCACTCAGCACAGGAGCCAAATCTTGGGGGAGGGAACCCAACTGGCAAAAGCCAACCTGCCTCCTGGGGCTGTCCGGGAGCTGCCCAGGAGCTGCCGCGCTGTGGCAGGAAGTTTCAAAGGCACATTCAAAAGCGATCCCAGTCGCTCCCTCTGTTCTTGGCTATCATTTAGATGGATTGAATTCGTGTTCTGGAATTTTCCTTTCTGTTTAGAAGCACCGCAAGAGTTTTGGAATAATTACTGTAGATATTTTGACACGCATTCTTTTTTTAAAAGTTTATCTATTTTGAGAGTGAGAGTGCTCTTGCAGGGGTAGGAGCAGAGAGAGAGTCCCGAGCAGGTTCCACACTGTCAGCACAGAGCCCGGTGCGGCACTCAAACTCATGAACCGTGAGACCATGATCTGAGCCCAAATCTAGAGTCGGACGCTTACCCAACTGAGCCACCCACACACCCTTAATGTGCATTCTTAATAAAGCCCAAAGTTAATCAATACCTCTGTTCTGGTGGTTTTAACCTATGGCCACAAATTCTTTGATGTTCCTCCCTTCAAAAGGTGGTGACTCCTTTCCTCCTCTTGAGCATGGGCTGGACTTGGTGACTCATCTCTAATGAACAGAGCAGAGCACAGTGACGGTGGGCAATTTGGGGGTACAAGTCAGACAAGGCCCTTCTGCGTCTTCTCTGCTCTCCTTCCTGGATCGCTCTGTCTGGGACAAGTTGGCGGCCATGTTGTGAGGGTGCTCGATGGCTCCGCTGAGGCTCTTCTCTCTCTGCTCCTCCTTGTGCTCCCACTTCTTCTTCACCAGAGGCCCGCCACCTTCCCTTCCCCGCACAATACTGCAGCCTCTCAGTTTCCTGCCCTTCTTATCTCCAAAGACCTTGACCTCATCTCAGCCTCCTGGTCCCACATCATGCACAGAATTGCCCTGATATGTTAAGTTCCAAATGCCAACTGTCTGGGTATGACCTCCAACTTCCTCCCTTCTAGCACTTCTGCATTTTGACTTCACAAGTGCTTCCCAGTCCCTTGAGCCCTGGACCCAATCTACCAGATCTCACTTGGCCCCTCTCTGTCCCATGCCCCACCTGTTCCTTACAGTGTGGTCCCTCAGCACATTCAGGTTTGTCCACTAGCGGGGGAATGAGGAATACCATGGCACTAGTCAGGGTTCTCGAGAGAAACAGAACAGACTAGATGCATGTGTGAGGCTTATTGTAACGAATAAGCTCATGTGACTATGAAACCTGTAAAGTTCCAAGATCTATAGTCAGCAAGGTGGGGAAACTTTCAGTCCAATGGCAGGAAGAGGCCAATGTCCCCACTGAAGCAGTCAGGCCAGACAGTTCTCTTACTCGGCCTCTTGGTTCCGTTCAGGTGTTCAGCAGGTCGGATGAGGCCCACCACGTAAACAAGGACCACCTGCTTTCTCCACTCTGTTTATGAAATGCTAACCTCATCCAGAAACATCTTCACACATACATGAGAAGAGACCCGTGTTTGACCAAATGTCTGGGTACCTCATGGCCCGGTCAAGGTGCCACAAGAAATGAACCGTCACAAGGGTGACCTCGGACACATGGATATGAGCAGAGTCACACACTCGAGCTCCGGGGCATTGGGACCAGGGTTTTAAGCAGTTCCAGGGGCCAGGCCATCTCACCGCACAGCACCGCCGACCTGCCACCAGGTAAACTGGGAGCCCAGTGACCAATGTAAAGACTGCTTGTTCTCGGCCAGGCGCAGCTGAGGCCAAGCTTCGGGCAGCCTGTAAGACACAGAGCATGGCCGTCTTTTAGGGACTGATGTGTACCCCACCCTTCACAGGCCTAACCCACCGCATGGCCTCCAAGAACATATTTAAGGCAAAATGAGGTAATAAGGGCAGAGCCCTGATCTGAGAAGATTCCTGTCCTTATGAAAAGAGACAACAGAGACTTCTCTCTCTGCGTCTGTTTCTGCTTCAGCCTCTCTTGTTCTGTGAGGACACAGCAAGACGACAACCATCTACACGCCAAGAAAAGGAAACTGACCTTGTCAGAATTTGATCTGGGGCTTCATGCTTACAGAGCGCTGATAAAGTGGCACTGCCACATCGCCTGTGGTCTGCTGCGGCCAGAGCTGTCGGACACCCCATCTCTGTGTGCATCGCTGCTTCGTGTGCTTCCGCACCATCCGGCCAGGCCCGCCACACTTCAGTGACCTCCTGTCTCGTGTTTCCTCCGAACCCCCAGGCTTTAAACAGAATGGCCCCCTTCAGAGGCTGCAGAATGCCATGGGAGAAAGCCACGTCCGTGTGCGGATGGGTCTCCTAGGGATTCACGGGCTCCAAAGCAGCTGGCTTGTACAGACGTGGATGTGAAAGGGACAAATCGGGGCACCTGGCTGGCTCAGTTGGATAAGCATCTGACTCTTGATTTTGGCCTCAGTCAAGATCTCGCAGTTTGGTGAGATGGAGCCCTACATCAGGCTCAATGCCGACGGTGCAGAGTCTGCTCAGGATTCTCTCTGTCTCCCTCTCTGTCTCTATCCATTTCCCCACCCACCCGCTCACAGTGTCTCTGTCTCTCTTAAAATAAACAAATTTTAAAACATTTTTTTAAAAGGACAAATTAAACAGAGCCATTTACTTTCTCTCCCTTAGAAAACCCCAGTACAATGACAGTAAGTGAGTGTTTCAAAGCAAACATTGCCAACGGTGAAAGTTACAAGAGACAGGTCACCATGACCGGAGAGCTCACGTGTGCCGCAGAGATCAGCAGTTCACACAGGGGTGAAAATCTGCTGAGGACGCACCTAGACCTTCACACGCCATCCTCCATTCCCGCAGAAGAGGAAGTTCATTTTTTGGAGACGATGCCACAGACAGTGCCTTCGCTGGGTGCCAACAGGGACGGTACGCTGTGGGGACAGGAGGCCGAGGCAGCACGCTCTGGCCCTCGCCCTACTTAGCTCCAGTGCCAACAGGCAGCCCCAGGCACCAGACTGGAGACCTTTCTCTGGGCTCCCAGGCCATTCCAAGAGGAAGGAACTGAAGCCAGGAGGTGGCGGTCGCCACTGGACCCTCCTCAGTGCCCAGGACCAGCCGCCCACGCACCTCATCTCTGACTTTTCCCTGCGTGCCTTGGGCCTTGACTCGTGACTCTGGACTCCTTGGGGCGCCTCCCACCTAGCTAGCGACACCCCAGGCCCAAAGCGTATTCCGGGTGATGTGAAACTGGAGGAGTAGCGGTTGGAGGCGGCCAAGGCCTGGAACCGACTGGATGCTGGTTTGCAGCGCCTGCCGGAGAAGAGTCGCACGGACAGCGAGTGTCTGGAGGAGGGACCGCGAGAGCGCCTCGGACGCCCGCGACAAAGGGCACCGGCCGGCTCACTCAGCAGAGCGCGTGACTCCTGGTCTCAGGGCTGTACGTTCGGGCCCCAGGTTGGGTGTAGGGATTGCTGACAAATAAAATCTTAAAAAAAAAAAAAAAAAGGATTGTACCATTGCAGGCATCAGCCTGCTGTCCCCACCAGCAGAGGAAGAGGGGAACGGAGGTGGCTACGGGCCTGCGGAGCAAGGGCCGCGTCGATTCAACACGTATATGAGGAAGCTTTTGAGCAGAGCATGAACTTGGGTCAGTTCAGCAACTCTGCTGGGCCTGGATGCCCCGTAGCCCCTCATGCCAGAGCGTGGATGCCCACCCGGCTCACCACTGCCGCCATCACCCCAGATCAAGGGGAGGGCAGAGGGAACTGACAGCAAAGAGTTGTGACGGGTACAGACTGCCTCCCCCGACAGCCCCCAGACCACCTGGAGGTACTTGTGGATCCCCAGTTCCATCCTCGTTGCAGCCGGAGACCCAGGGACCCCCCCAGGGGACCCCCGATGATGCGCCCTCCAAGCCCGAAGCCTCAGCACCTGTGCTCATCTCCCGAAACACACAGAGCTGCAAACCCGACCGCCGCAGGTGGGAGGAGGCATCTCGTCAGAGCCACCTCTGGTGCTCAGGACGCAGGAGGTTCCTAAGGACTTGTATGAGTGACAGCGATGCTGCCCTGCCGCCGCCCCCACCATTCCCCTCCTTCACATCTTACAAAATAATAATAAAGAGAATAACATTGGGATTCGCCACTACAGCAGCTCGGGTACGTCACCCTCCGATGAAGCCCATGGCTGCAACACACATTCTTCAATATGTTCTTGTTGTTAAATATGTTCTTGTCACCCAAGAAAGCCTCCAACATAAAAGGCAGAAATCCAGGGGCGTCTGGGTGGCTCCGTCGGTTGAGGTCATGAACTCAGGTCATGAACTCATGAACGCATAATTTGCGAGTTTGAGTCCCACATTCGGCTCTGGGCTGTTAGCACAGAGTCCACTTTGGATCCTCTGTCTCCCTCTCTCTCTGCCCCTCCCTCACTCTCGCTCTCTTGCTCTCTCTAAAAAATAAATAAATATTTAGAAAAAATGGAGATCTGGGGCGCCTGGGTGGCTCAGTGGGTTAAGCATTCGACTTCAGCTCAAGTCACGATCTTGCAGTCTGTGGGTTCGAGCCCCGCGTCGGGCTCTGTGCTGACAGCTCCAAGCCTGGAGCTTGCTTCCGGTTCTGTGTCTCCCTCTCTCTTCTCTCCTTGTGCTGTCTCTGTCTCTCAAAAAAATTAATAAACGTTAAAAAAGGTATTTTTGAAAAATGGATATCAAATCGAAGAAGAAAACAATTAGTGGGAAACAGGACCACGAGGGATGAGAAATGTTTCTTTAAAATTCCTGAAGGCGTTTTTCTCAAAAACTCCCGAATTTCCTCAAGGAGATGACAGGATGTGAATATTCATGAAAGAAAAACAAGGTGCTCTAAAAAGGAACCTTCAAAGAACAACCGAGAACTTTCTGGGTCAGGAAAAGCGAACAGGTCTGTGTGGCCTCCCTCCCATTCCCAGCTGGTAGAAGCAGGGAAGCCTCCAGAGTCCTGGATTGGTTTTTCCTCGAGGCCTATCGGGGAGCTGAAGTGGCCACAATCTGAAAAACGCCACACCCTTTCCGGGGAAAACATTTCTCCTCGGCGACGTTGGCCATGGACTCGAGTAAGAAGACAGCAGAGGACTGTTAACGAATGTGGCTTCACCACCAAGGTCGGAGGCAGCGCAGCTGGACCGCTGTGCTTTCTCTGGAGGCTTCGATGCACTAGCGGTGCTGAAGTCTCAAGGCAGGGGCGGAGAACGGAGGGCAGCCCCACACGCCAGGCCTGCCGGCCGCAGGCGGGCGCCGAGGGCCCACCGGAGCTCACGGGTCACCCCAGGCGGAAGAAACACCGCGCGGCCGCCCGGAGGCCAGAGGCCGGAGGACCGAAGAGTCCTGCTAAGGGGCCGAAGCCGCATGGCCTTTCCTGGCCCAGCCTCAGAAATCAAGCAGCAGCATTTATGCCATAGTATGTTCGTTACAAACAAGTCACAAGCCTTCTAATTACAGGGAGGAGGGTTCAATTCCACCCCTTTTTAAAAAAAAAGATCTTATTTATTTTTATGGTTTTTTATATTTTCTTAATGTTTATTTTTGAGAGAAAGACAGAGGCCGAGTGTGAGCAGGGGAGGGGAAGGGGCAGAGAAAGAGAGGGAGACGCAGAACCCACGTGGCCTCAGCACAGAGCCTGACAGGGCAGCTTGAACCCAAACACTGGGAGATTATGATCTGAGTCAAAATCAGACATTTAACCGACTGAGCCGCCCAAGCGCCCCTAAAAATATTTTACTTTTAACTAATCCCGACATCGAACCCAGGGCTCAAACCCACAGCACCGAGATCAAGAGTCACATGCTTCACTGACTGAGCCAGTCAGGCGCCCCAAATTCCACCTCTTGATGGCAAATGGCAAGGTTCCAGGACAGCAGAATGGGAGATACTGTTGGGGCTACCTTTGAAAAATACAGTCTGCCACACGCACCAGTTAAAAGGCAGAAACTGTCAGGCTAGATAAAATATGTTATTTCCCAGAAGCGCACTTTTAGCAGGAAGACGCAGACAAGCTGAAGGATGGACAAAGACCCGCCACAGCAGCTCAGCATGAGAAAGCTGGGCGACGGTGTTAATGTTAGAATAGAATTCAACACGAAGAATATTATCGGAGATAAACAGAGATGCTGTATAATGGAAAAAGGGCGATCAATCAAGAAGACCTAATTATGTAAACTCCCAAGTCCAGGAAGCAAAAACTCACAGCACCCACGGTTTCTAGAAAGACACAAATATCCAGACATAGTTGCAGACTATAACATCCTTTCTTCAGTAACTGATAAATCAAAGAGGATGTGAAAAACACTGTCAACCAACGTGACCTAATTGATATTTATAGGATGCCGCACCCAACAACAAGAAGATCCACATATACACATTCTTCTCAAGGACTCATGTAACATTCACCAGTATGAACAGTGTCCTGGACAATAGAACAGAGTTCAAGAAATGACAAAGGATAAAAGTCCTACAAAGTAGGATTTCTGACCACAATGATGTGTGGCTGGCTCTGTCATTAGCGCGTGCAGCTCTTGATCTCAGGGTTGTAAGTTCAAGCCCCATATGGGATGTAGAGATGACTTAAAAATAAAATGTTTTTTTTTTTTAAAGAAAGAAATGAATAACAAAATGATATCTAGGAAATTTCCAAATATTTGGAAATGAAAACATACACTTCTAAATAAGCCATGCATCAAAGGGGGAAATCACAAGTTAAAACCTGTTCTAATAGAAAAAATCTTACTTAATTAAATACAACTAAAAACATCAAATATCGAAATTTGGGAATTCAATTAAACAAGTGATAAGAGGAAAATATATAACATTAACTGTTCATATTAGAAAAGGTTAGGGACGCCTGGGTGGCTCAGTTGGTTAAACCTCCGACTTCGACTCAGGTCAGATCTCATGTTCGTGGGTTCGAGCCCCGCATCGGGCTCTGTGCAGTCAGCTCAGAGCCTGGAGCCTGTTTCCGGTTCTGTGTCTCCTTCTCTCTCTGCCCCTCCCCCTCTCATGCTCTGTCTCTCTCTGTATCAAAAATAAATAAAACATTAAAAAAAAAGAAGAAGAAAAGGTTAAGGATCCCAACTCAATTTCAACTTACAGTCTAAGACACTACCAGGGGTGCCCGGGGGGCTCAGTCGGTTGAGTGTCCGATTCGTGATTTTGGCTCAGGATGTGATCCCAGGGTCATGGAGTCAAGCCTCACGCGTCGGGCTCTGAGCTGAACATGGAGCCTGCTTAAGAGTCTCCCTCTCTCTCTCTCTCTCCCTCTCTCACTGTTTATCCCTCTGTCCCTCTCCCCTGTTCTCTCTTTTTCTCTCAAATATAAAAATTTAAAAATAAGCTAGAAAAGGAAGAACAAATTAAATTCAAAATAAACAGAAGGAAGAAAATAATAAAGAGCAGAAGTTAATGAAATAGAAAGCAGAAAAACAACATAGTAAATGTATGAAATCAAAAGCTGTCTTTGAAAACATTAATGAAGTTGATAACCCTCTAGCCAGTCAATATACCAATTCCCATTAAACGGGTGATAGGGCGCGCTGCCTTCGGCTGGTACATTACAGTCCAACTGAGATGAAACAGATGAATGATGGGAACGATACGAACTGCCAAATTCATCTGGAGCAAACAAATACCCTGAGTAACTCGGTCTCTATTCAAGGAGTCAAATTTGTAGCTAAAAACGGTTCCACAATGAATTCCACCAAACATGAAAGCAAGAACATCAGTTCTACACAAACTCTTCCAGAAAATAGATCTTATGCAAAGAGGAAACTACAGACCAGTGTCCCTCGTGAATCCACAGGATGTAAAAATATTAACGAAAATGTTACCAAATCAAATACAGCAATATATAAACAGATAATATATTAGAAGATCAGTCCAGGTAATTAATCATATTAACAGAGCAACAACAAAAAGGTAAAAGTGCACGATCATCTCACTAGATGCGGGAAAAACATTTGACATAATTCAACACCTACTCATGATAAAAGTTCTCAATAAAGTAGAAATAAAGGGAAACTTCCTCAGCCTGATAAAGGGCATCTGTGAAAAACCCTAGCAAGTGTGATAAGGCAAGAAAAAGAAATAAAACGCAAATAAAAATATTAGAAAGAAATGTAAATGTGTTTTTACTCGAGATGGCATTATTAGCTTCGTAAAAAAATCCTGAGAAATCTACAAAAACCAACAGAACTGGTAAGTGGGTTTAGCAAGGTCCCAGGACAAACAGCAAATATGCCAAAACAATGGTATTTCTGTACACTAGCGACCATCAGAAATTGTGACATGTTAGAGGTACTGTTTCCAAGAGCATCCAAACTGCGAACTACTTATGAATAACTTAGGAACATGTGCATAATCTGAACACCCCAAACTACCAAAGAGTGCTGAGAAGAATCAAAAAAGTTAAAGAAACTTAAATAAATGGGGAGAAATACCATACTCATGGATTGAAAGATCCTGCAGGCCTCTTTTTCCTTTGGTAGAAACTGACAAGCTTGTTTTCAACTTGAGGTGGAAACACAAATTAGCTAGACAAACAGAAATGATTTTGAGAAAGAACAAAGTTGAAAGAGTTATGCTTTCTCATTTCAGACTGACTATAAATCTACAATATTCAAACCCGTGTAACATCATGTAAAGATCAGTATATAGATCAGTGGAACAGAACTGAGAGTCCAGAAATAGATTCACACATGTGACCAATTCATAACAAAGTTGCCAAGTTAATTCAGACAGGAAAGCACAGTCTTTGGACGACTTGGTGAGGATACAACCTTTAATCCATGTCAGACACAAAATTTAACTCGAAATGAATCACAGGCCTACAGGTCACAGCTAGAAATGTAAACCTAGAATAAATCATAGGAGAACATCTTTGTGACCGTGGATTAGGCAAAGACTTTTTAGATATGACACACAAAACACAAACTGTAAAAGAAAACAACGATAAAATTAGATATCTTCAAAACATCTTAGGTTTGCTTTTTATTTTTTTATTTTTTTAAGTAGGCTCCATGCCCAACATGGAGCTTGAACTCACGACCCTGAGATCAAGAGTCATGCGCTCTATCGCTCTACTGACTGAGCCAGCCGGGTGCCCCTAAGGTTTTTGTCGTTGTTTTTAAGACACTGTTAGGGGCTGGCTCAGGTGATTGAGCACGGGACTCTTGATCTCGGGGTTGTAAGTTCCAGCCTCACGTTGCAGGATAAAGATTACATACTGGGAAAAATATTTGCAAAACACGTATGTTAAAGGACTTCATCCAGGGGTGCCTGGGGGTGTCCGTCAGTTCAGCATCCGACTCAGGCTCCTGTCATGATCTGGCGGTTCGTGAGATGGAGCCCTGTGTCAGGCTCCGTGCTGGCAGCACAGAGCCTGCTTGGGATCCTCTCTCTCTCTCTCTCTGCCCTTCCCCTGCTCAAGCTCTTTTTTTCTCTTTCTCTCTCAAAATAAATAAATAAGCATTTTTAAAAATTCAAAATACATTTAAAATGAAAAACTCTTAAAACTCAGCAACTGGAGAAACTTTTAAAAATTGACAAAGGATTTGACTAGGTACTTCACCAAAGGATATATGCAAATGACAAATATATGAAAGATTCTCACCATCATCAGTCATAAGTAAAATGCGAAATAAGTTCCCAATAAAATACTGCTAAAATGGTTAAAATTAAAGAGGCAAAGTAGTGGACCTCATCAACTAACCCACAGCCTCAGTTCTAAGGATTTACTCTGGAGAAATTAAAACATGTGCATGGGGGCACCTGGGTGGCTCAGTTGGTTAAGCGTCCGGCTTCAGCTCAGGTCATGATCTTACAGTTCATGGGTTCGAGACCCGCATTGGGCTCCCTGCTGACAGATAGCTCAGAGCCTGGAGCCTGTCTTTGGATTCTGTGTCTCCCTCTCTCTTTGACCGTCCCCTGCTCACACTGTCTCTCTCTTCTCTCACAAATAAATAAAAAAATGAAAAAATATAAAACAAAAAGAAAAACATGTGCAGACAAGTCTCGTGCTCCAGATCCAGAGCCACCTGTTTCACAACAGGCTCAAACTACCCCTGTGTGAATCAACTAGTAATGGAATCAATTCTCTGGTCCATCCAGACAACAGAACAGCACTTAGCACAAAAGAACTAATTCCTGATACACATAACAGACATGAACTCAAAGGCATTCTGCTGAACAAAAGAACCCAGACACAAAACACTACATACTCTAGGACTCTACTTATATCAAATCCGCAAAAAGACATATCTATCATGATAGAAAGATCACGGTTGCCAGGCTCCAGGTGGCAGAAGGAGATTGGAAAGAGCCATGAGGGAATTTTCTGGATTGATAGAAATGCTCTACATCATGATTATGCTGGTGTACCACTGTATACATGCGTCAAATCTCATTAAACAATTTGTGAATTTTATTGGCAATTAATCAGACCTCAAAAAGTTTGATTTAAAAAATTTTTTTAATGTTTTATTTATTTTTGACAGAGAGACAGAGTACAAGCAGGCGGGGGGCAGAGAGAAAGGGAGACAATCCATAAAGCAGGCACCAGGCTCTGAGCGGTCAGCATAGAGCCTGACGCGGGCCTCAAACCCATGAACCACGAGATCATGACCTGAGCCAAAGTCGGACGCTTCACCGACTGAGCCACCAGGTGCCCCTCTGATTTTAAAAAGTGAGGCAAGACAAGGAGAGAAATTCTTGCATCTGTCACGGCAGCCGGAATAGTGGACGCACGGAAGGATGGTGCCGTCGGTGCGGACGTCGTTGCAAGGAAGGCGAGAAGACGCGTGTGGTACGGAGGCAGGGGTGGGGGCGGAGGCGGGGAGAGAATGCTGCAAGCTCAGGACTGACGGAGGCGGCGGCGGTTACCCAGGGAGCCCCTGCAAGGAGCTGAAATCAGGCACCCCCAAATAATCTGCCACTTTAAGCCACGTGCCTGGGTAACACAGACCAAAAAGGAGACGCCGCCTGCCAGGCTGCCTTCCCTTCCAATGGGCACCTCGTGGTCACCCAGGGACACAGCCCTCAACTGCTCACCTGCCTCCTACCCCCCAGGTCCGCAGGCCGGGTGAGGGGTGCCCCAGTCCCGCGGCGGACCCTGCCCCGGCCAGCCTTCAGGCTCCTAGTCCAAGCACCAGTGTCCTCCCTCCCTCCCTCCCGAAACGTGCCAGCAGGCTTGGTCTAACTTTCAAAATTACTTGGTCACTCTTGTCTGGGCCTCAGTGAGTGGATGCCCTGTCTGGCCGTCACCATTGGCCCAAACATGTTTTAGAACGTGCACGCACACATGTGTTTTTATTAAATGCATCTTTGCCTCTTTCGATCCCATCCTCTGACCCAGTGCTATTTCACCCTGTTGGAGCCTGTCCTGGGTGTCAGAGGGACATCAGGCTCCCGCGGCCATGCACGGTCTGCCGTCTGCAGTGGGGACCCCGTCAGGGCAGGGTCCAGCTGGGGCAGCTCGCTCCCTTGCCGGATGCCGGGGCACCTGTCTGTCCTCTGGCCTCCTGAGCAGAGGTTTTCCGGGGTGTCTCCCTGGCTCCCTCACCCCTACTGTCCATGTCCTCAGCTCCTTCATCTTTCTCTTTCATCCCTGCAATGTCCTTCCAGGGTTTATTTCCGGCCTCAGAAACATGCTTCCTCCTTATTCTGTCAATCCGTTGACGGGGTCCCCACATTTCTCCCCTGCATGGTGCCAACCGTCTTCTCTGGCCTTCCTGCCCCTGCCAGGCCCAGGCCCTCGACCCACACCTGCAGCCCAGGGCCAGTACAGCCTGCTGTTTGCTCAGCAAAGGGCTCTGATTACAGAGGGCCAGTGGTAGAGAGAGACAGACCCAGGGCCGGCCAGTGCCCAGCTGTCAGAGGAGAGGGGCTTCTGAGCAGCCAGGGACCACTTCTGCTAAATGCTAACTCATGTGGCCCCGGCGGTGAATAAGCCAGTCAGACATTTTTCCCATGAGCTGCTGCTGAGCCCTGTTTCTAGTCCCCTGGGGGCTGGCTGGGGCAGGGGCCTGCCTGAGGCCTGTCACCTCAGATCAGCTCGTCCCTGCAGGCGATGGGACTCTGCCAGCCTGGCCCAGCATGTCACTTGGCACAGTGCCTGTGCAGCACCTGCGCATGCAACCCAGCCTTGGGGGCTCTCAGCTAAGGATCCAGACCCTCTTGGGGATGCCCTCTGACCTCAGGAGCTTCTCAGTAACTCCTGAAAGTCCCCAGCACCTGCCCGGGCTGAGCAGCGGAGAGCTGTGGTGTGGGTTCTCCTCGATGCCTAGTCTGCAGGTGGAGCCAAACCCCTCCCTTGCCTCTAGGAGCTGGCGCTGGGAGAGCACCCTTGAGGAGGGGAGGGGCTTCCCCAAGACTCTTAGCCCGGGTTCAAGAACTGAAAACAAGGGGCGCCTGGGTGGCTCATCGACTAAGCCTCCAGCTTCGGCTCAGGTCAGATCTCACGGTCTTGGGTTCGAGCCCCGCGTCGGCTCTGTGCTGACAGCTAGCTCAGAGCCTGGAGCCTGCTTCCGGTTCTGTGTCTCCTTCTCTCTCTGCCCCTTCCCCTCTCATGCTCTGTCTCTCTCTGTATCAAAAATAAATAAAACATTAAAAAAAAAGTTTAAAAAAAAGAACTGAAAACAAGGAGCATAGGGAGCAGAGATGGCCAGTAAGTGGCCTCACGGCTCAGGGGCCCCGCCCTGCCTGTCACTTTCTCTGCGAGGATCCATCCCCGTGTGGCCTCGCTCACCTCTCGGCAAAGAGAGACCTATACGGAGCTTCTGGCCCTGGCCTGCAGCCCGGCCCTACGTGCGGTGAGCTCAGCACCTGCCAGCCCCGCCAGCCCCTGGTCTTTGCCCATCTTGGCTTCCCATTTTACAGAGGGAGAAGCTGAGGCCCAAAGAGCTGGGCGTGGCCTGTCCAAGGTCACACAGCTGCAGAGGGATGAGGGGAGGGCAGGCGCCTGGGTTTCGCCAGGGCGGACGAGGGAGGTCCCGTACCCCTAAGGCACCTGGAGAGTATTTGAGACGAGAGCAGGCCCCAGCCCAGGGGCCACGGGGTCGAGAAAGGACCGGACGCACTGGGTGTGCTGTGACTCTTTACCAGGGGCTCACAGCTTTCCCTTGAAAATCTCTTCTAGAATCATGGCCAGGAACTCCACTTTCTACCATTTTTGTTGATCTGAAAGGCAAGAGAAAAGTGGTTTCTTTGCTTCCATGTTAATAATGGCAGCGCGGTTACCTGGGAGAAGGTGTGGCTGACGCCGGCAGACGTGGGACGTCAGCATTCTGCAACCTGCCTCCCACAGTCCAGCAGTGCGTGGGGTGTGTGTGCATGTGTGTGTGAGAGAGAGAGAGGGATTGTGCTGAACGTACGTGTGGACGTAGTATGTGCAGCATGCAGGGGTGCAGTACGCAGGGGGGGATGCATGAGTGTGCTGCCCCCCCGGGCTCTCTGGCCAGGAAGAGGAGGCCTCAGGCTTGGCTGGACTTGGGCCTGGCCAGTGCGGAGCTGTTTTGGCCTTTAGCCTCGCAGGTCATCAGAGAAGACAGACAAACAGGAAAACAGGGCCAACTGGGCCGAGAGCCTGGTCCTGCGGGGCCTGCAGGCCTTGTCTGAGCAAGGCCGGGTCCTGGCAAGAGCCAGAGCAGGAGAGGGCTGGGAAGGGGGGCCTGGGACAGGAGAGAAATGCTTGCCTGGCATGGGGGAGGGGTCCTGGATGCTGAGGACGGAGGGACAGCCCAGCTGGAAGCCCCTGGCAGGGAAGCCCCTCTCTCAGGCCCTTCACACACTGTGTTTCTCTGTGTCTATGTCACGTGTGTGTGCCTTTGTGGGCATACCGCTGTTGCACACACATGGATGTGTCTGTCTGTATGTGTGCGAGAGAGAGACAGAGAGACAGAAAGACAGAGACAGAGAGAGACAGAGAGCTGAAGCCTCTTCCTTGGAGGACAGGTAGCTGCAGGTGGGGGAGGAGGGGAGGGTGTCCCTGGCCCCCACAGGACCCTGGGGAGGAAGCTGGCTCTCACAGGGCACATTAAGCCCCGGCTTGACCGGCCCCACACCCTCCTTTCCTGTCCCTCATCTCCGGAGGCCCTAATTTAGGAGGGGCGGGCCCTTCGTAGGCCTGGGAGGAGCCAGCGCTCTAAGTAGTGGGGACTAAGGCCAGCTCGCACCCCTTCCTCGCCCTGATCCAAGAGGGACAGAAGGAGCCTGCCTTGGAAAGGAGTCAAGCTGTGCCATGCAAAAGCTGTGTGATCTTCAGTCAGCCCCCCATCTCTGGCCTCAGTTTCCCCACTTATGAAATGGAGCTGAGCTAACTGATCTCCCAGAGCCCGGCCAGACCCAATCTTCTAGTAAGGTGGGCCTTGTGGGGGCAGGGGCAGGCAGGAGTTGAGGGGGATGGGCAAGCCGAGGACCCGCCTGGGAGGGCTCAGGCCCTCTGGAGCTGGGGGACAGACCTGGGAGGGCAGGGACAGGAAGGGCAGCACAGGAGGCCAGGGGACTACTTCCCGCTGCCACAGGCAGGAGGCCAGGAGAGGCACGTGGGGGAGGGGAGGGAGAGGAAGTCCCCTCCTGGGCAGGTCACTCCCAGAGGCCGGGCTGGGGCGGGGCAGGCGATGGAGAGCAGATCTGAGCTCTGGGGCCACCTTCACGCCCGCCACTGCCCAGCTGCCCGGAGCCCAGACAGCCCAGCCAGGTAAGCCGCTTCGAGGGACCCCGGGGACATGCCGGCCTCTCCTCACCCAGCCCCAGCCCTCAGATGGCCACATCTCCTGGCTTCTGCAGGCCACAGGGGTAGGCACGGTGCAGGGGGACTGTCTGTATGTCTTCTTCAAGTCTTGTGGGTGATGAGGTGGGTCCTAGCGCTTGTGTGTCTATGTTAAGCTGCCCAGGACTGGGAGGGGCACAGCCGGTCCTGAGGTTCATGTCTGACTCATGGGGCCAGACCTCACCAACCTTGACCTGGGTAAGGGTGGACCCCCTCACACCTCATCACGGGAACACACACACACACACACACACACACACACACACACACACACACGAATGCGCACACGCACACATGCAGCTGCACACAAGCTAGATCCCGCCCCCACAGGCACCCCTCCACCATGGCACCTCTCTCGGGACCCTTGTGTAGAAACTGGGGCAATGGGGCTGGCCCTTCGGATGAGAGGCTGAGTGCGACACCCTGTCTCCTCCAGGTGCTCCAGACGCCTGCCTGAGCCCCACCATGCTCATGGCATCCAGCACATCTGGTAAGGTTCCAGCCCCTGGGCCCCTACCCCCCCCCCCAATCCCTCCACCAGGGTGAGCCAGGTAGGTTGAGTGGGGTTGGATGAGTCACAGAAGCCCCTCTTTCAGAGACCTCCTTCACCTGCCAACATGGGGAGGGGAGGGGATGGCCCTGTGAGCTCACCGGGGAGGGGGGTGTTGGGAGACGTGGCTGCCCTTCCCTCCCCACCCCTCCCCACAGCTAGAGGCTTGTGCTCTGCCAGGAGCTGGGAGACTGGAGGGAAGCAGGAGGCACTGGTTGAGGGCTGCTCAGGTCACTGGCTCCGCCTCTCCAGGTCCCATTGCACAGCACATACCCTAACCTGGCCCTCTTCCCCCACCCCTGCCCAGCTGTGCCCCGGCCCCTCTCTCGACCTATTCCACCAGGCAACGACAGCAAGGAGGAGCTGCCGAACTCCCGGGACCCACAGCTAGTCCAGGCGGAGTTAGCCCTGCTCTCCACGGTGTTTGTGGCTGTGGCCGTGAGCAATGGCTTGGTGCTGGGCGCCCTGGCGCGCCGGGGTCGGCGGGGTCGCTGGGCGCCCATGCACGTCTTCATCGGCCACTTGTGCCTGGCCGACCTGGCTGTGGCTCTGTTCCAAGTACTGCCCCAGCTGGCATGGGATGCCACCGACCGCTTCCGTGGGCCTGATGCCCTGTGCCGGGCAGTAAAGTACCTGCAGATGGTGGGCATGTACGCCTCCTCCTACATGATCCTGGCCATGACGCTGGACCGCCACCGCGCCATCTGCCGCCCCATGCTGGCATACCGCCACGGAGGCGGAGCTCACTGGAACCGGCCGGTGCTGGTGGCCTGGGCCTTCTCGCTCATTCTCAGCCTGCCCCAGCTCTTCATCTTCGCCAAGCGTGACGTGGGAGATGGCACTGGGGTCGTTGACTGCTGGGCCCGCTTTGTCGAGCCCTGGGGCGTCCGAGCCTACGTCACCTGGATTGCCCTAATGGTGTTCGTGGCGCCTGCCCTGGGCATCGCCGCCTGCCAGGTGCTCATCTTCCGGGAGATTCACGCCAGCCTGGTGCCCGGGCCGGCAGAGAGGGCTGGGCGCTGCCGTGGAGGGCACCGGACAGGCAGTCCCGGTGAGGGGGCCCGGGTGTCGGCAGCCATGGCCAAGACCGTGAGAATGACACTGGTGATCGTGATTGTCTATGTGCTCTGCTGGGCGCCCTTCTTCCTCGTGCAGCTGTGGTCAGCGTGGGACCCCAAGGCACCCCGGGAAGGTGGGTGTGGCTGTGGCTAGGGCTCCGGGGGGCCATTCAGGCTTGGCCGCACATGCACCTTTACCCCCACAGGCACATCCAGCCGGGGCCTCCCGAGCGGGCACACGTGTGCTCACAGGGATGGGATGGCCATTCCTAGTGAGCAGGTGGGGTCGCCGCGCCCCTGCCCAGGCACTCTCACCCCAGGCCGGACTCTTCCACCCCCCACAGGGCCCCCCTTTGTGCTGCTTATGTTGCTGGCCAGCCTCAACAGCTGCACCAACCCCTGGATCTACGCCTCCTTCAGCAGCAGCATCTCCTCGGAGCTGCGCAGCCTCCTCTGCTGGGCCCGGAGGCGGGCCCCACCCAGCCCGGGGGGCCCGGACGAGTCCTGTGCCACCGGCAACTCCTCCCTGGCCAAGGACACTTCCTCCTGAGAAGCCAGGGGGCGCCTTCCTTCTGGAGGCTCTGCGACGCTCAGCCGCCTACCTGGAGCTGGCCCTGGGAGCCCCTGGGAAAAGGCGGCTGCCTGGGAATTGGTTCCGAGGCTAAAAGCCAGAGGTCAGCTCCTTGGTGCTGGGTGTGGGGAAGGGCTATGGCAGCGACGATGGGCCCCAGGATCCTGGGGTGGCACATGCCTCCCACCCCTGCCAGTGACTGCCCCTGAGGTCCCAGGGAGCCCAGGAGGAAGGGAAGTGGGCGGGGCCTCTGTCGCCCCCCTTTCCGCCCTCCCCTCTCCTGAATAAAAGTTCCAGCTCATTTTCCACTCGATGAGTCTCCTTGGATAGGGATAACAGGGGTTGTAGGGCAGCGTGGAAAATCCTTCTGAGACTGTCCCCCCAACAGACACGGGCACAGCTCACACAGAGGAGTCAATGCACAGATCTTTATAAATGGTGGCCAACGCATGCCCACCTCCACCAGGCTGGCACCCTCAGCTGAGGCCCAACAGCCCCCCACAAGCCCTCCCGGCAAAGCCCACGAGGGGCCCGCTCTCGGCCTCCTTCAGCCGCCTCCCAAAGGGGCCTGAGCTGGGGCCAGGGCCGGCAGGGGAGTGTTGGGGCGGCTGTATTCTCCCCTGCAGAGGGGACGAGAACAGGAGCCCAGCACTTGCCAGATAGGCCAGGGAGTAGCACATCAATGCTTGAGGGGCGAGTCCAGGCCCTGAGAATGGGGCGCTGTGGGTGCCGGGGCCCCGGAGCCACGGGAAAAGACTTTGTTCTTGCCAAGGCGGCCGCAGGCTGGAGGCTTCAGGCTGCTGGGCACGGGGCTGGGGGAGTGGCCGGCCGTGGGCCCGACGCCCTGGCGGGTGGAGGTCTTTCCTAAGAGCTCCTTGAACACAGAGTCCATGGTCTGCGCCACAGCCTGGAGGAGAGACGACGACGAAGGGACAGCATCTGGTGGGAGCGGTGCTGCCAGCTGAGCCGAGACTGGGGCCTTCCCGCCTCTGCTGCACGGGGGTCCACTTGAACCCTTTCTTCATGCCAAAACCAAAGTCCTCGGCCACCTTCCTGTCATCACGTCCCTCCTCCCCGCCTGCTTTTCCTTCTGCCACTTTCAGTGTGGCTGGCACAGCGGCCTCTGGGGACAGCAATTCCTCAGCCCAGCCCTGATGTGGGGACTCCTGTGGCTGAGGCCCAGATCCCCCTTCTTCTCATAGCCACTGTCTCCCTGGCCTCCCAGGTTGGTGTCCATCTGCACCCCAGACGGCTGTGCCCGCTGCCCGCCTCCCCTGGGGTCTCCCCAGGGCTGCCCCACACCACCCCTAGCACTCGGCTCAGCTCCTCGGGCATTAGCGTCCGTGTGGCTTGGCTCATGCCCTTGCCACTGGGCCACAGCTGGCACACATTCTATTGTGCTGTCTCCTCCCGCTGTCGCTGGGCCAGGGCTGCTGTCTCAGCCAGCGCTGTCGGGCGCACTAGGCCCGTCAGAGCAGGGGGCCTGGTCTCCCCAAGCCACACCTATTCTCACCCACTGGGAGAACCACCACCCTGCCCGGCTCCCCGGCCTCTCTTCCATCTTCCTCTTCTTCGGCCCACCAAGTGCCTGCTGCGTCATTACCTGTCACCTATCCTGGATCCAGACGTCATGCCTGCCCAGGAGGCGCCTGCCTGGGAGGCCCCTGCCCGCGCTCGCCACTTCACATTCAAGAACCAAGCCAGAAGCCCAAGCGCATGCCCCCCCAGTGCCCCTTCAACCCTGCTTCTGGGCTCATCCTCCCCCCTCTCGGCTCACACCCTGGCTGGCTGAGCCCTCCCTGGGCTGGGCTCGCCAGCTGCTGTGAGGCCAGGAAAGACAGACTCCCCCCAGGAGAGGTGCCCCCATCTGCCACACAGCCAGCCCCCGCTCTCACCTTGTCTATCTCTACGTATCGCTCCGGGGAGGCAGGGACCAAGCAGGGCCGTCTGTGCCCAGAGGGCCCCCCGGGTGTGCCCAGAGGGGCCTCAGGTGGGGTGCATGGCTCTGGCCTGCAGGCGAGAAGGGAGGGAGAACAGTGAGGCTGGCCCAGTGGGTCCCTTCTGTCTTCCTGTGGTGCCCCTTAGCTGGACGGCTTTCCTCCAATGGGCCCCCATCCGAGTGGCCACAGCCAGACCCTGGCCCCTTCTGACACGGCCCGGCACTCGCTGCCTGGCCATCGCTGGCTGAGGTGAGTGAGTGGGGCCATCACAGTGGCTCTTCCCAAGGAACAGTCTTTCCCTTGCTCACCGGTGGACAAATTCCGTGGCCAAGAGGACGTCTGGACTGCTCAGCGGCTCCCCTGTAGCCTGTGGCCCCTGGCCGGCCGCCTGCTTCTCTGCACTGGAATCAGAGAGACAGCCAGTTGGAAGTGCCCGTTCCCGAGGACAGGCCCTGGGGGCCGGCCGGCTCGGTGGCGGGTGCCTTGGGCCTGGGGAAGCTAGGACGCGGGGCAGGGGGCAGACCGAAAACCTGGCTGGCCGAGCGGCGGCCCACTCACCCCGCAGGCAGCGTGATGTACTTGTGCGGGATGAGTCCCCGGGTGCCTGCTCGCTCGCCCCGCCACCAGTCACCCGAGGCCCGCTCGAGCAGCCGCAGCACGTCCCCGCGCTGGAAGGTCAGCTCCTGGGCCGTGCGGCCCGTGTAGGCAAAGCAGGCCACAGCCTCTATGACCCCCTCCAGGTCTGGGGAGAAAAAGGGGTCCGAGCTGGGAGGTGGAGCGGGCGCTCAGTGTGGAGATGGGGCCGGGCCCTCCTCGTCTTGAACCCCCACTCACTGTCCTCCTGGGCAGGCGTAACGGCTTCCAGCTCCGGCTCATTCTCCCCCGCCAGGCTTTCCAGGTGGGCGTCCCTGAGGTCAGAGCAAGGCGTCTGAGTAGGGGACGGGGCTCCCCTGTGCTGGGCCCCCGAGCCCAGCACACAAAGGGCATACCCCAGGCAGCTGGTGGAAGGTGGCGCCATGCACTTCTCGTAGACCGGGCCAGGGAGCAGGGTCACGGAGGGGAACACCTTCGACGGCTGCACGATGAGCGTCTGCACCAGCTGGTTCACCCGGCCCTGCAGGGCCACAGGGTCCTGCCCCGCGGGCACCGGCAGCAGCGTTGGCCCGAAGCACACGGCCAGGTTGTAGGGGTCCATCATGTTCTCGTCGCTGTACTGCGCCAGGCTGGGGGCAGACATGGGTCACAGGCAGGGAGCTCCCACGCGGCGTCCCCTGCACCCCTGCGGGCAGCCCTCCTTATCCCCTAAGGAGTACTCACTGGTTGAGGAAGGTGAAGAGGTAGCGGAGGACCACCAGCACCGGGCCAGGCAGCTGGGCCAGCAGCTGGCTCACGAGCTCCGCCCGCTCCGCCACGACCTCCAGCTCTGTGGCCCAGGCCGTCGCCCAGAGAGACGAGCACGTGAGTGTGGCCACGGCCACCGGAAAGCGTCCCCTGCACCCCCCAGCCTACCTCGGGCCCCCGCCGCACCTGCAGAAGCCAGCAGGTCTCTGAACAGGTCCGGTGGGAAGAGCGGGGGGTCTAGGCTCCGGAAGTAGAGTTTGAGCACCCCCGCCACAGAGTCCAGGTCATGGGCCGTACAGCCTTCCACCAGTGGGTCCTCCCCTGAGGGTCAGCGAGGTAGCGGCGGGCCGGTCACAGCGGCTCTGGCTAGCGCCTCACTGCCACCCCATCCCGCCGCTCCCTACCTCTCTCGAAAGCGTCACGGATCTCTGTGACCCGGAGCTGGGCACCTGATACCCGGAAGATGCCCTCATGCTGCAAGCCTGAGGGAGGACGAGAGTGCATGGGTGCCGAGGCCCGTCCCCAACCCCTTCAGGCTCGGGCGCCCGGTGCTGAGCACCAGGCCAGCAGTATGAGGGCCCGGGGCTTGCTTACCATTCAGGTTAATAAAGCGGACACAGCTCTCCACCACCAGGGGCACAGGCTGGCCTGAGCTCTGGGGACAGAGAGGGCATTCACATCACTTTCCCCCCTTGTCATCTGCTCCCTTGTGTTTTCTCTTACCAACCCATTACAGCTATTGGCAAGGCGGGGGGGGGGGGGGGGGGGGGGGGGGGGGGGGGGGGGGCACGTGGGGTGTGAGAGCCGCTCCCATGCGTCTGCCCTTTTAGGCCTTACACCGTCTGCCCGGTGCTGTTGGCGGCAAAAGTGCAGCCGGATGCTGCATGCAGACCTGGAATCAGGTGACGCTGCAAAACTCAAATGTGTTCACTTAAGGAGTCCGTCGGGTCTTTTCAATACACACGAAGTCCATAATCACGTCAGAACTGTTCTTTTCACACCTTTCTGGCCTCCCCCATTTCAGTGTCCAGGGTCCCCAGTACCATCCCAGCCACAAGCAGGGCTTGTGGGCTCCACCCCCGCCACCGTGCTCCCGCCTGAGGCTTTCTGTACCCGCCTGTTCCCTTCCCTCAGCGGAGGCCTGAGAAAGGTCCGCCCAGGGAGGAGTTGACCAGTGGTCGGCAATGGAGGACACTGGAGTGCCAGACAACAGGATGAGCGAGACGGCCCGGGCTGCACAGAAACCAAAATGCAGGGGAGGGGCCTGCACGCAGTGCACTGTGAGGCAGGCCAATACCTGGATAAACTTTTCCATGTCTCCCCCGAAGAGTTTCTGGTTATACTGGGAGCTGGGGCGGGGCTGGCGGCTCTTCTGGAGTTTCCTCTGTGTGTACTGGGTCCTGTGGTGAACAGAAGCTGGCTCAGAGGGGAGGGGGCACGGACAACAGGTTGTCCCGCCCCCTAGCCCCGGCAAACGGGACTCTGGAGCCCACGAGGTATTCCAGAACCCGGTGGGCAAAGTGGAAAATCGAAGCCAGAGAACAATGCAGAGCAGAGCTGGGCCCCAAGGGTGGGGGTGCAGACATTGCAGCCTGGCCCCCACGGCGCACTAACTCCTCCGAATCAGCCCTGCATGAAGCACTCACCAAGACACCTCCCGCTCCTCCTTGTCACCTGGGGAGGAGAAAACACTGCTGTGGGTTTCTGGCGGGGAGGTCGTCAATGTCCCACACAGAGAAAGGCATGGCCTGAAGGTCAAGGGTGGTGGCAAGATACGGGCCAGCACCCTTGTGGGGCTACCCCCTGCATGCCAACCAGAGTCTCTAGGTGGACAGGAAATGGGCTGGCTGGGGCTCCCAGGTAGGAGGGCTGAGGACACGTGCCACTCCGGGCCCTAGGCGTGGGGAGAAATTGGCCAAAGGCCAGGACCGGGGCCCACCTCGCTGAATGGCCTCCTGCAGTTTCTCATGCTTGGCCTGCAGCTTGGCAAGGATGCTTCGTCCACTCAGGTACTCCTGGAGCTTCTGGGAAGCCCCAAGAAGAGCCCAGAGTCGTAACCCGCACTCTGGGCCCTTCCTGCGCCCTGCCCGTGCCCCCCAGCCGCACCCTCCCCACCGTGATGTAGAAGGTCTCAGTCTCCTGCTGCTGGCCACGCCTCCGGCCAGCCTGCCGAGGCCCTGGATCCGAGCTGGTGGACTTGAGGGACTCGGTGGAGGGGCTGGCTTGGAAAGAGTCAGGCACGTCCCCATCTTCCGATGCCACCACCTCCAGCAAGGCCTGCAGTGTGGCCTTCAGAGTCTTGCTCACCTGGGGAGGGCACGGCACCAGGGGAGGAAGAATTGGGGCACAACCGAGGGACAGAGAGTCCAAGTCCGAAAGAAAGGGGAGGGGAGGCCACGGCCACCTGGCTCCATGGCTTCAGTCCCGGTCCCCGCCCTGAGGCGGAGCGCTCATACCTCCTCCGTCTCGATGGTCTGGCGGTCCAGGCGGCTCTGGATATTCTGGGCTCTGGGCAGAATCTCGTCCCGCAGCTCCATCTCCACCTGGAGCTCAGCCACCTGTGGAGGGCAGCGTCCAGGGGACTGAGGGCTGAGCCTGGGGACAGAAAGCTCAGACGTGGAAGTGGGGCTGGGCAGGGGGCACGAGGGAGGTGGGCACGTTTCCACTGTCTCGGTGGCTGCCGTCCAGGGCCACCGCTTCTCGCGCTGCGCCACACCGCTCCGGAAAGCGGCCGGGGCACCTCCCTGGGCCCCTCGTGGTAGCACTCCGCATAACAGCCTGAAGACAGAGCGGCCCGGCGGGTGGCAGCGCGTGAAAGGTCATTCGGCCACAAAAATGAATGCTGTCCGGCCGATCCATGCTGCGATGCAGGGGAGCCCTGCGGACATTCCGCTAAGTGAAAGCAGCCAGACAGAAGAGGCACACATGGGACCCATCCCCTTACATACCATGCCCACAAGAGGCAACGACACAGAGACAGAAAGTAGATGAGTGAGGGGGCCCTGGGGGGCTCAGTCGGTGGAGCGTCTGAGTCTTGATTTCCCTTCAGGTCATGATCTCACAGTTTGTGAGCTCCAGCCCTGCGTCAGGCTCTGCACTGACAGTACGGTGCCTGCTTGGGATTCTCTCTCTCCCTCTCTTCCTGCCCCTCCCCTGCTCTTTTGAGTACTCTCTCTCCCAAAAATAAACATTAAAAAAAAACATCATAAAGAGAAGGAAAAGTTATACAGTGAGATGAGTGGGTGCCAGGGACTTGGAGGGGGAGTGGGGAGTGACTGCTTAATGGGCCCAAGGTTTCTTTTTAGGGGTGAACACAGTTTGGAATAAGATAGTGGTGATGCTTGCATAACACTGCAAATATTCTAGAAGCCACTGAATTGCACGCTTTAAATGGGTGGATTACATGGTATTTGATTCATACCTCAATAAAGCAGTATTTTTTAAAGTTTATTTATTTTGAGACGGGGGTAGGGGGGAAGAGCAGAGAGAGAGGGAGACAGAAAGAATCCCAGGCAATCATATGTGCTGTCAGCACAGAGCCCTGAACTCAAGGCTTGAAGTCACAAACTGTGAGATCCAGACCTGAGCCCAAGTCAGACGCTCAACCGACTGAGCCCCCTGGGCGCCCCCTGGAGGAGAGATTTGCACACTTGCGTTCACCACAGGAGGCTCACAGCCACCAAAACAAGGAAGCAACACAAGTGTCTATCAACGGATGAACTGGTAAGCAAAATGTGATCTGTCCATAGGATAGAACATTATTCAGCCTTAAAAAGAAAGGAGATCCTAGGGTGCCTGGTAGCTCAGTCGGTTAAGCACCAGATTCTTGAGTTTGGCTCAGGTCGTGATCACACGATTCACAGGATGTAGCCCTGAATCGAACTCAACAGTGACAGCACGGAGCCCGCTTGGGACTCTCAGCCTCTCACTCTCCCTCTCCCCAGCTCGAGCTCTTTTTCTCGCTCAAATTAAGTAAACATTTTTTTTTTTAAAGAAAGAAAGGTGGGGCACCTGGGTGACTCAGTCAGTTGAACGTCCTACTTGGACTCACGTCATGATCTCACGGTTCATGAGTTCAAGTCCCATATTGGACTCGCTGCTGACAACACAGAGTTCACTTCAGATCCTCTGTCCCCCTCTCTCTGCCCCTCCCCCACTTGTGCTCGCTCTTAAAACACACACCCCCAAAACAGGAAGGAGTTCCTGTCACAGGCTACGACATGGATGTACGACACTTGATCTTAGCCAAAAGGCTGAGAAGCGATACAACATGGATGAAGGAAACCAGCAAGTCACAATACAGAAACACAGTATGATTCCATTGTACGAGTGATCTAGAGTAGTCTAGATCTAGATCTAAATTCATAGAGGCAGGAAGTAGGATGGTGGGGGCAGTGCCAGGACGCTGGGGGAGGGGGAGTTAGTGTCTAATTGGGCAGAATTTGGTTTGAGAAGATGGAAAAGTTCCAGAGATGGACAGTGGGGACATTTACACAACAATGTCAATGCAACTGATGCCACTGAGTATCACACTTCCGAATGGTTAAAATGGGGACGCCTGGCTCTGTTGATAAAGCAAGTGACTCTCGATACACACACACACACACACACACACACACACACACACACACACACTTAAAGTGGTAAACCTCATGCATATTTTACCATAAAAATAAAATTAAAAAGTCTATCCAGGTCCTAGGGGACATTGACATTAGAAGACCCTCCCCCCAAACCCATACAATTAGCAGAAAACTAGAGGTTTGCCCTCCGGAAGGGATAAATCAGAGGGATTCTGGACGTAGGGACAGTAGTCACAGCTAACGAAGGGGACAAAACTTCCTGGTGATGACAAAGAAGAAAGCAGCCGCTGCCGTGTGGAGCTGCCCAGACGTGACTGGGTGTTATGCTACTGAACATAAGGGCTGTCACAGAGCATCAGCGTCAGACAAGGTCACTGTGTGACCGCGATAGAGGGAGAGCAAAGCAAGACCACCCCACAGTGACATGTGAGTGCAGACCTCTGTCCAAGCCACAAAAATCACCAAACCTCCTTCTGTTCAGGCTACTGCGTCCCTTCAGTGCCCCCCACCCCGCCTCCACCCCGACCACGTCTTGCCTCCTAGATGAGATTTATGAACCATCCAATCAGACTTCCACATGCTTCCTCACAGTATCTAGGTCAGAGCCAAGTCCCTCTCCCAAATCCCCTAACCTCAGCCCAAGTCCTACTGACCCTTTCTAGCATTGTCTTATTGCTAGGACGATGGCCCACTCCCCACCATGGGGGACACCCTCAAAGCAATGGTCTGAGCCCCAGAGGGGAAGCCCCCAGTTGACAAGCTCTGTTTGTGCACATCAAATATCTTTTTCTTAATATATTATTTATTTTTGAAAGAGAGCAAGTGGAGGAGGGGCAGACAGGGAGACAGAATCCCAAGCAGGTTCCAATCTGTCAGCACAGAGCCCAGTCTGGGGCTGGAACTCACGAACCGTGAGATCATGACCCAAGGTGAAACCCAGAGTGGACGCTTAACTGCCTGAGCACAGCAAATACCTAATCCGCCTCTCAGTGCTTCCTGATGGCCAGGAATTACCAGCCATTTGAGGCAAGCTCTAAAATGAAAGAGAAAGACAAAAGCAAGCTTTTTTAAAACTGCAAGAAAACAGAAAAGGAGCAAAGAAAAATGTCAAGGAAACAAAAATGACCATTTCAGAATCATTTGGGAAGATATTATATCCATGAAAGAACAACATAGGGTTATTTTAAATTGGAATTTGGAAAACAAAACAGAATTCTTAGAAACAAAAACTGTGAGAGTAAATCGTTTTAAAAAGCCAGTGAGGGGTTGAGGAAATCATTAAGGAAGCAGAATTAGAAGGAATAGAGGTGGGGGAATAGGAAAGAGAAAAGATAAGAAAATTAGAGAATCAACCCATGCGGCCCAACAACCAGTTACAAGAATTCCTGAAAGTGAGAGAAAAGAAAGTTAAGGAGAGGAAGGGATTGAAGAAATAATATGAGCCCAAAACCTAAGGACACCCCATTTTACAGTGACAGCACCCAGCGCTTGTCCAGCACTGCGGAGGAAACAGGATCCCTGAAGAACATCAGCATACAATTTAAAAGAGGGAAAGAGACTCTTAAAAGCTTCAGGGAGAAAAGTTACAGCACTGAAAGCCTAGAGCGATGGATGCCCTTACCAGTCTAAAGGGAAAATTATTTTCAACCCTGAGTTCTATATCCAGCTAAACTACCAATCCATCTCAAGGAGAGAATACAGGCATTTTCAGACAAGCAGAGTCACAGACTGCCTGAGACGAAGTCGGGAGAAAAGCACCTAGAGGGCTACACAGGGAGGCAGGGGTGCCATCGAGAGCCTTGAGTAACATCTGACTTTCTCAACTGTGACTCGGATCAAAATACAGAGTAAAAAGCTAACAGCTCCATGTAACCCCAGGCCATTCAGTGCCCTCTGGGATAAACTGGTAGAGGAAACAGCAGCTCAGAGACCAGTAAAAAGACGCTAGCTGTATTCCAGGGCTGGTTTCCCTTCAACCTCGCATTACGAAATGTGTAAAACATGGAGAACGTTTGGAAGACTGTATGAGCAGCCCCATACCCACCTGGTACCTGCTGTCAACTCGGGGGTGTTTTTGCTGGGTCTGTGCTGGTGGGAACGTGCGTGTTCACGGACTGAGCTGCACAAGTTCGCTCGATTCCAATGCAAGTGGCCAAACTTAAGGGCAGCCTCGAGGCCACTGAATGGAGGACTGAGCAGGAACTCATTTGACTGAACGGCTGTGACAAGGCACAGAGTGCTTTGCATAGTGCCTGGGGCCCAAGGGGCAGGGGCAATGACCCTCACCTCATCGCCCTCGTGGGGCTGGTAGTCAAAACGCAGCGGGGGACAGAAGGCGGCTGCGTGCACCTCTAGCACCTTGGCCTTGTCGCCCGGAGGATCCAGGGCCTCCACTGCCTCTTCCAGGCTGCCCAGGCCCTGCATCTGGGAGGCCTGGGTGCGGGTCTCAGCAGCCGTGTAGGTCCGGAGCACCTGGCCCAGGGCTAAGTGGAACCCTGTGTCACAGCACTGGGGAGAAAGCAAGGACGCGGCTCAGATGGGCCCCAGGGCGAGGGGCACCAGGCCCAGCCTGCCCGCCCGGCACTCACATCCATGAGATCCAACACGTCATGCAAGTAGTAGTTGCTGACGGCGGCATTGACACTGGCCAGGCTGAGCAGGTACTCGTTGCGAGCCTTTGTGCACTTGAGTTTGTGCTCCAAGAACTTGGCCTGACGCTGCTCAAGACCACACAAGTACACCAGGGTCATTTACTCGGCCAGCCGGCAGGCCTCCATCTCAGGCCTTCCGTGGACTCTCCACCTCCACAGCCCCTCCACGTGGGACCTCTGACCCCGATGTCCCACAGGCCCCTCAAAGGAAATGGCCCAGAAGTCCCAATGTCCTCCCCTGCTCCACCCTATCACGCACAAACTTGGGCTGGTAACCCCAGGGGCGCCTCAGCCCCTCCTGGCTTGGCGCCTCCCCATGCTTTCAAACACTCTCTGCCCGCGTGTCAGACAATCACCCACGCCATGTGTCCTCTTGCCCCTCTGCCACCTGATGGCACCGTGCGAGGCCGGGGGGGGGGGCTGCAGGGCTAGGTGGGCGGAAAGGCTCAGGAGCATCAAAGCTCTCCTGATTCCAGCTAGGAGCACGGGGACACTGTTCTCCTGTCCCCGCATCTACAGCCCCAGATTCAGGAGCCGTCCAAAGCCAGCAGAGCTGACCAGAGCTGTGTGGCTGTCCTCTCCCCAGCCGGGCGTTCCCCATCCATTCGCCACCTCCCAGCAGACCCAGTGAAGGCTGGGGACTCGCAGGCACAGAGGCCAGAATGAGAGCCTTCGAAGATGGGCACCCTCCAGGCCCACCTTTTCCACCAGCCGCCCTCCCTTCTTGAGGGAGGTCTTGCGGACAGGGCCCGCCTCATTGGTGGCCGCGCTAGCGGCGGCGGCGGTGCGGCCCGCCCGCTTCTCCTCCTGCCGCTCAGCTTCCCGGAGCTTGGCCTCAGCATTCACACTCTCCATGTGGTACACATGGTACGTCTTCTTGGCCTGTGGGGAGGACCAAGGCCTAGCCACCCTGCTGAAGGCCACGGCCACAGCCAGGCCTCCCCCTCCTGCTCCGGGGCCTTCTGGGATTCGGACCCAGGAGCTAGCCAATCCCATGTGAACCCAACCACCCCGTGCCCAGAGCAGAGAGAGAGGGCTGTGCTCGCACTCCCCGAACCCCAGGTCTCTCCCAGGCACTCGCTCCTCTTCGAGCAGGGCTTGGGGAGATGTGACATGATGGCGTCCCTCTGACCAGGGACAGCCAGCTCCCGCAGCAGCTTCCACCGCAGCAGGCCTGGCCCCGTCCTCACCGTCTGAAGCTCCAACACCACCTCCAGGAGTTCCTCCTGCAGCTGCTGCTCCAGATCCTTGCTCTGAGGATGAGAGTGAGACCACAGCACTGCCCCAGCACAGCAGCTGCAGACCCGAGCCGGGGGGACTCAAGGCTCCGCCGGACTCCCCTCTGCCTTATGCCCACCTGCCCCCCCACAGCCTCCCCGCGCCACCCCACCTAGATCCTGAGGCCATCCCCCGCTCCCTTGCCATGCCGTGCACCGGGCCAAGGCCTCACCTTCTTGACTATGCGCCCCACATCCTCTGCGATGTGACTCAGGCGCTGGGCCAGGGGCCCGGCCAGCACCTCGCTGAGGGCCGCGCTCTCCCGGCTCTGCTGCCGCGTCTGCTGCAGCAACACAGCCCAGCAGTGCAGGGGCGACAGCAGGGATGGCTCCTTCCTGGGGCAGAGGGCCACTCAGACTGGGAGGGCGCGGGAGCGGGGGGCCGGGCCTCAGGCCTTACCGTGGCCACCCCACCCACTCCACCCTGCGAGTGCCTACCGGAAGTTCTGATGCTCCCGGCCGCCGCCCCCCAGGCGGCCGCCGCGGCCGGAGAAGCGCTCGGCCAGCTTGTCCAGGCCCCGCGAGTACTCCAGCTCCACCTCGGCGCGCCGCCGCATGAACTCGGCCAGCTCCTGCAGCAGCTCCCGCCGCAGCTCGCCCTGCAGCTCCAGGCAGCGCAGCTGCTCACTCAGCTGCCAGCGCATCTCTGCGAGGGACGGCGGCTCAGGCCCGCAGGCTGGCAAGGGGCCTCCCTCCACGGCCACCCCCAGACGGAGGAGGGGAAGGACACTGCCCCCCGACCCGGGGAGGCCTGCTGGACTCAGGGCAGCCCTGCAGAGTGGGACCTCAGGCTCAGGCTGAAGGGGAAGGGCCAGACCCAAGCAGTTGAAGAAGAAGAGGAAGGCCGTTCTGGCAGAGAGGGAGCACAGCCGACCCCGGATGGCGGGAACCTGTCACAACGGTGGGAACACAAAGCTGCCCCAGCCCCATCTGGCCCCTGTCCCCAGCCAGGTGCCTTTCAAGTGAGCTTCTCATCACTCCGTGGCTCCTGGAAAGCCCCCCGAGCTGTGCCACTTCCTGCCCTTCAGGCACCCAGGACCCCAGGCAGGGCAGCCTCCCCTGCAGATGCACAGACACACAGGGCCGCGAGGACACAAGGCCGCCAGGGCGCCCTGCTGAGCCTGCGGCGAACGTGTGGCCGTAGTGGCTGGGAACCCTGCCCTCGGCCCCCCAAGGGGAAAGGCCGCCCCACTGGTTGGGGGCTGACAAGGGAAAGGGACTGAGGGAGCTGGCTTCTTTGCGGAGCCCAGTTTCCGTTCCCCAGCACCCACCCACAGGGCGCCCCACATCCACCTCCTGGCAGAGAGAGCCACGCCCAGGGCCCCTCCACGGCTGGCTTTTGACACCTTATCGCTGGCTTGATTTGGCAACACTGCTTTCCCCACTAAAGCAAAGAACCGCCTGAAGGACACGCTGAAGCAACCTGCTACAAACACTTCTGCCGCCCACTGGGCGCCCAGTGGGCACGCGGGCTCCCGGGTCATAATCCACCACCTGAGCTTCTGGCAAACAGGTCGCCCACCTACTAACCTCCGTCCGTGTGCCCAGGGAGGGCCATTAATCGGTTTCTCCATTCCACACAATGTTGATTACGTACCCAGTCTGTGCCAGGCATATTCTAGATGTGGAGGGCTGGCGTGACAGAGGGCTGACCAGGCACCTGCCCCCACAAAGCCAGGATGGGAAAGGGGGCGCACAGGTGGACACACACATACTAGAAAGTCCAGGAGCAGGCTGCTGAGGACGCCAACCCGGCAAGGTGAGAGCAGAGCAGGAGGTGAGGGCGGGGAGGAGGGAGGGGTCCTCCAAGAGGAGGGGGACCAGGAGCTGGAGGAAGTGACAGAAGGCCACGGAGCCGTGTGCGGAAGGGTGTTCGGGCCCCCGCAACAGTGAAGGCTGTAGGAGCCGGTGTGGCTGGGGCGGGCCGCCCAGGAAAGCGTGCACACGTGCAGCACGCCAGTGGGGGCAGACAGCCCAGGGCCCGTGGCCGGGGAAGGACTTCCAGCTGGTCACCGAGAGACGAGACACGGCAGCTGAGCACCATGGTCTGGCTCCCCCTGGGCTGCTGTGGGGAGGCCAGGCAGAGGTCAGGTGACAGAGAGAAAGTGCCCAGCTCCAGTGGCTGCTCCGGAGCCGCTCGAGGCAGAAGACCAGGGAGCAGGCGTGGGAGGAAGTGAGAAGGGGCAGGAGTCAAGGTCACTGAAAAGACTGCCCTGCAAACAGCTCAATGTCCGTCCCGTTTGTCCTGCTGTCCTGCCAGTGACTTCCCAGGGGCCATGGGCGTGGGGCAGCCTCCGTGGGTGCTGCCTGCCCGGCACCCCCTTCTCCTCATCTGCTCTACCTTTGGAGACGGTGTCTTTCTTTCGTTTTTAAAATTTTTATTTATTTATTTTTTTGAGAGAGAGAGAGAGACAGAGAGAGCACAGCAGGGAGGAGCAAAGGGAGACAAAGACACAGAATCCGAAGCAGGCTCCAGACTCCGAGCTGTCAGCACAGAGCCCGTCCTTTGGACTCAAACTCATGAACTCACAGATCATGACCCGAGCCGAAGTTGGACTGAGCCACCCAGGTGCCCCGAGAAGGTCTCTTTCTTATTCTCAGCCCCTGGGTCCCTCTTGGGGACTCCAGGAGCCCCAGATGCGGCCACATGCACAGCCAACTCTTGAGCCCCTCCGCCCCCATCCAGCACCAGAACGGGCTCAGTGGCGGGCCCAGGGGCCATGGTCTGCAGGCCTTCACCCCAACTGCTGAATAGGAGCAGGAGCGCTCTCTTCCCACCGAGGGGTCAAGCTGGGTAAACATAAGCTAGAGGTGGGGGCACTTCCTGACCCGGAAGCCAGCAGAGCCCAGTGAGAGCGGCTGCCTACACCCGCTGCTGCCTACACCCGCTGCTGCGGCCCGGCTGGGCGGCTGGCTCTCCGCTCCCAGCGCCCCATGCAGCGGGCTCTCCGCCACCTGCGGTCTGGACGGTCTCCACCGAATCAGGGTAACATTTTTGAGATAAAAGTGAATCTCATTTCATTCCAAGAAAGATCTGAAATGTCCCCATGCGCCTCACCTTCCTCTGGTGTCTGCCCCACCTCCCGGAGCAACGGTCCCCGGGGACCAATTACAACTGAACAGTGCCGTGCAGAACAAAACAGCACGCCAGGCGGGTTCGTTTGTTCTTCAGGGCAGCCATGCCCGGCTGGACCGTCCGCTGCCTGCTGTCAAGGAGACCCCTGACTTAGCAGCATCCGAATCAGCGAGCTGGTGCAGAGACCCGAGCAGCTCGCGGATCGCAGCTCAAATGCACTCATCCTCAGCCATTCTGACCTCCCCCCAGACTAGCTCTGGCCCTCCTCCCACCCCCTTTCTCCACCTCTGCGCTTTCTCCTTTTAGAGGGGTTAGCATCACACTTGAGCCTAATCGTGTTGTGTTGGGGGATGTTTGCTACGTGTATCCCCACACAGGACCTGCACGATGCATTTCCCGGGCCTGGGACAGAAAAGATGCGTGCAAAACATCTGTTGAAAAGGAGGATGGAATCCACATGGGCTTGAATTGCAGAGACTGCGGGCCCCACCAGCACTTCCTGTGAGCAAGGCATACGGTCTCACTTCTGCTGTGAGTAAAGCAGAAGAGAAGACGGCCACCGAAACCACGACTGTGCTGACCTTTCACAATTTAGGGTGTCAAGACAGTGATCCTGCTTTTTTTCAGCGTGGTAGAAAGTTTCTTTGGGGGGAGGAGGGGTTTACAAGCTAAAGTCACTGGAGGCCTCGAGCAGGCAAGGAACCTTTTGAAGACAGCCTTGCTCAAATTCCCACTTTTTCAGTGTGAAGTAACCGACCCATATTTGCTGACTGAAGAGTTTCCCAAAGGCAAGGCCTGGAGACCCTGCAAAGTCTCCTGGAGCTGGCTCCCGCAGCAGGCCAGGACGCCTTCCCCAGAGGGGGCGGGCGGACGCCTGCTGTGCTGGAAATCGCTCGCATCTCTGGGTTGGAAGGGATTTCGCCGGTAACCGGAGCGATGGAGAGTGATAAATGGGGTCACGCATCTGAAGACACGGGGAAATTTTAGGGCCCCAACTGTTGGCACTTGGATGCTCCCGGCTTTCCTTCGCAAGAGTAACCTGAATAAGACTGGCAGAAGCTGTGGACTAAGAATTTGCAAGGCTGATTTGCATGAGATTTGCACAAAGTGTTTATCGGAACCCAAGGAGGTCCACGCCCAGAGAGCTTCCGCGCGGGCCTTGCTGTGTATCTGAGGCCCATAGCCACTGTGCCAGTTTCACCCACAGACGGCAGCCCTCAACTCTGAGCCACCTCGGCGCCCACGGGAGGGCAAACAGCGGCTTCAAGGCAAAGCCATCACTACTCCAGCCACCTAGGCACGCAGATCCCTTCCCTCCGCCTCCTCACCAAAGCCGAGGTGTCTGATTTCGCTCGGGCTAGAATGCCATTTTCAAAGGGACACCGGGTGCTCCCTTCCCTCCTCGGGCTCCTCGTGTGAGGTGCAGGGGAAACCGAGGACGGCAGAGCGACCAAAGGAAGGGAGGGAAGGAGGAGGAGGCGGAGAGGCTCGGGCTCGGGCTCCCTCCCTCAACCGCCTCCGGAGGTCGCTGGGCTTGGGGGAGGGGGGAGCGGAGCAGCGGGCCCTGGGCCAGCGGCGGGGCTTTTCTGGGTCTCCGCAAGGGAACCGGGCTGGGAGCGCCCTCTCACCTTTGACTTGCGCCTCATACTCAGCCTGCTGCCCCCGCTCCCGGCGCAGCTTCCCGTGCGCGGCCATGGCTTCCGGGCAGCCGCGCCGTCGAGCCGCGTTGCTCCCACGCGGCCGCGAGCGGGCCGG
>NC_043717.1:110077972-110084147 GCF_006229205.1 Suricata suricatta
TTGGCCGCGTGCGCATGCTCCCGAGGGGCCTGGCCGAGCCCCGGGCCGGCAGCCCCGCGTGCCTGCGGCCAAAGGGCACGGACAGGCGAAGACCGCCGTCCCCATGGGGTGGACCTACCGGAAGAGGGGTGTTGGGACTCCGTCGGATGGTGTCGCGGATCCTCCCGGCGCCGCGCCTGTGCAGAGACAGGCGCGGCGCCCGCCCAGCCCTGTGGGTGTGGGGGTCGCCGTGAGTAGACGCGGAGCAGGGTTCTAACGCGGCCGAGGCCTATTGAGTCACCACAGGCCCTGGCCTTCCCGCCCCGCAGCCCGAGGACCTGATGAACATGCAGCACTGCAATCTCTTGTGCCTGCCCGAGAACTACCAGATGAAGTACTACTTCTACCACGGCCTCTCCTGGCCCCAGGTGCGCGTCCCTGCGCTTCGCGGACGGTGCCGGTGGCGGGAGGGGGGAGGGGGGGGTCGATGGGGGTCGATGGCGTGGGAGCGGCGGCGGTGGGGTGTGCGGAACCAAGTCACTGGTCCCGGAGGTCAGGAGCTGTCACTGAACTGCCACCCGTTCCGTTTGTCGTGCCACAGTGACAGGCCGCCTCCAGCTTTGACAAGAGGTCCTTTTCTGACTTCTTTCTCCTCCCTGTCACCTAGCTCTCTTACATCGCAGAGGATGAGAACGGGAAGATTGTGGGGTACGTCCTCGCCAAAATGTGAGTCCTGAAGGACGGAGACCGAAGCCTAGGGCGGGAAGGGGAGCATCAACGTGTGCCTGCTGGATGCTGCCTGTATTGCTTTTCTTGTTTTAATTAATCAATAAACTGTTTTTTAGTTCAGTTTTGGGTCTACAAAAAAACCCAGTGGAAAGTGTAGAGAGTTCCCACATACCCTCTATCCTCTGCCCCCTGGTTTTCTCTGTCATTAACATCTTGCAGGACATTGGTGACAGTGATGAGCCAGTACGTTATCACTAAGGTCTATGCTTTATATTCGGGTTCGCTCTTTGTACTTTAGCCTTCTACGGATTTGCACAAATGTGCAACAACGTTCTCTGCTTCCCTATGGCAGCCACTGGTACACTTACTTCCTGTCTCTGTAGTTCTGCCTTTCTCCAGAATGTCCTATGGCTGGAATCCTACAGTATGGAGCCTTTTCAGACTGGCTTCTTTCACTGAAGTCGTATGCATTGAAGGTTTTCCCACGTCTTTTCAGAGCTTGATAGCTCATTTCTTTCTAGCACGATCAGGATTTCCATTGTAGTCTATCGACACTGCCCTTGTCTTTTGGCTGCATGAGAGGATTTGAGAGTCTCAGCTGTCCCCCACCCCAGGTCTGAGGGAGCTTTGGAGCCACCAGAGGACTTGGTGCTCCTGCTCTGGGCACATGCTGAGGGTATGGGTGCCGGGTGCATCTGTACCAGGCTCCTCTCTAGCCTCTCCTTTCTTGCTGTAGGGAGGAGGACCCGGACGACGTGCCCCATGGACATATCACCTCCCTGGTGCGTGGGGCTCGGCCGGGGTTGTGGCAGGGATGGAGGTGGGCTTGCCTGGGGCAGCCCTAAGGTCCCCTGCCCTCTCCCACCAGGCTGTGAAGCGTTCCCACCGGCGCCTCGGCCTGGCACAAAAGCTGATGGACCAGGCCTCCCGGGCCATGATAGAGAACTTCAATGCCAAATACGTCTCCCTGCATGTCAGGAAGAGGTGGAAGCCAGGGCCGAGGGAGGAGGGGGGAGCGGGGGAGGAGATCGTGTCTTGATGGGGGTCCTTGGGTGCCCTGGCTTTGGGGGAAGATCTGGGCGGGGTGGACGGGGAGGACACAGATACGTTGTCCCTGTGTGGCCGAGTCTGCGCAGCTCAGCGGTGCCTTGTTCCCTGCAGTAACCGGGCCGCCCTGCACCTCTATTCCAACACCCTCAACTTTCAGTAAGTAGATCCAAAGTTTTCTAATGAATGGGGTGGTCCCAGCTCTGGCGCATCCAGGAGGCTGAGATGGGCCGAGCCACCTTCCACGTGGGAGGATGGGGGTGGCTGGAGATGACGAGCAGGCTGCGGACTCCAGTGTCTGTGGCGACGGCACCTGCCTGCTGGAGTTTGCTCAAAGCGCGTCATGATGCGGGAGAGTGTTTGGTATGGCTCTCGGCGTCGCCTGACGCTGGCGGGGGCTTGGCAAAGGGCGGTGTGGTGAAGAGCACACCGGTGTTTGCATCAAGGTTCAGGAGAGATGAGGGCCCAGGACCTGAGGACAAGCCAGGGTTCAGGACTTGGGATGAACTGGCACCTAGAAGCATCTAAGAGGGACCAGGATAAAGGGGAACATGGCCTACAGTAGAAACCCGTGCAGGCAGGTAGGGCCGTCGGCAAGAGCAATGGAGGGGTCCAGAGCCCTGGGTGTCCTGGCGGATGAGGGCAGGTCCACTCAGGACATGGGAGTCTCTGAGTGCCTGGCATGGGACAGAGAAAGCCCGGCAGGGAGGTGATGTGTCCAGGACACGGTGGCAAAAGCTGCTGGCAAGCTAGCCTGGGCTGGAGGGCCCACCGAGACAGCAGCATTCAGCTTCGATTTGGTGGTGGATAAAGAGGGACTGTTTGGGGAAGGGCATTCAAGGAGGGACCTTTGACCTGGATGTAGATGTCTCTGGTGGCCAGCAATTCCACAGTCTTAGGTCTGGCAGGGCCCTCCTAGGCCATCCAGCCTAGTGGTTCTTCCAGTGCCCGTGTCCCCGAGGGCGCACACACACTTCCTCGTGCAGCCTCAGCCCCTGAGCTGCTCAGAGCAGGGGCCACGTGGCCTGGCCGTGACCGTCAGGAACAGAGGCCGAGGCACCCCGCCCCACTCCTCCTCCCCAGTTCTAAGTGCCAGGCCCGGGAATCAGCCTTGCTTGCTCAGTAAGTGACACAGAACCAGGCGTGGAGGGAAGGGGACGGCTGAATCCAGGGCTACAGCTCACAAGAAAGCACATAAACATCCTTGGTCACCAGACGAGGGACACAGGACAGGGGCAGACCCCAGAGGGGCCAAGGCACCGGGTGCTGCTTACCATTCACTGCTGGCCCGCGCAAAGGAAGGCCACGTCGGAAATGGGGCTTGCTGTCTCCAAAAGGGCCCTTCAGGGAAAAACAGATACCCTGCCCCACTGGCATATGATGCCAGAAGGATGAGAATTTGTCCCCTGATTCGGGTCGTCCTTTTCTCCACCTCCTGCCCCCAGGATCAGCGAAGTGGAGCCCAAATACTATGCTGACGGGGAAGATGCGTATGCGATGAAGCGGGACCTCACCCAGATGGCTGACGAGGTGAGGGCCCTGCGGGGCCGGGGCCGGGGCCTCACAGATACAGAGGAGCAAGGCGAGCGCAGGAGGCCCCGCGGAGGTCAGGGGCGGCTGCGGGGGCTGAGACGGCAGGAGGCAGGTGGCCTGGTGGCAGCCTTGGCACCTCTGTTGCCGGGCGTCATGGCGTGTTCACCTCAGCTTCTTCAGCTGACAGGTGGGGAGCTGGGCCCTGGCGGGCCTTTAAAGGAGTCAATCGCCCCGAGATCCCATTCTCTCCAGAAGCCTGTACCGCCTGAGGCGTGATGTGAGAGACGAGGGAGGAGGCCCCTCAGTGTGCTGAGCACTAGGCCCCCCCCCAAGGCTCAGGGGTAAGACAGCTGGGCTGAGGAGGAGAAAGTCGGGGGCCTGCCCCAGGCTCTGCAGCCACCAGGGCCATCCAGACGGCTTTGCAGCAGACCACGGGGGGTCCATGCGCACCCTCACTGTGCAGGATGGGAAACAGGTCTGCGAGGGCAGAGCAGGACTCCACTCAGGTCTTCTCAGTCCTGCAGGCTTCCCTGAACCCCGGCTTGGGTGGCAAGGGGGCCCTCTGTGGCCTCGAGACTCAGACCTGTCTCCTTCCTCCTGCCTCTCCCTGGGCTCCTGGCGGCAGCTGCGGCGGCACCTGGAGCTGAAGGAGAAGGGTAGGCACGTGGTACTGGGCTCCATCGAGAACAAGGTGGAGAGTAGAGGCAACTCGCTTCCAAGCTCAGGAGAGGCCTGCCGTGAGGACAAGGGCCTGGCTGCTGAAGATAGTGGTGGTGACAGCAAGGATCTGAGCGAGGTCAGCGAGACCACAGAGAGCACCGACGTCAAGGACAGCTCAGAGGCCTCCGACTCCGCCTCCTAGAGCCTGCACTTGGCCCTCTCCCCACCCCGACCTGCCCGACCTGTCCTCGCCCTCCAGGTTTCACAATAAACTTCACCCAGTGGCCCTGGGGAGTTTGTGTGTCAGAGTGTGCGCCTGGGGGGGGGCAGGGGCCGCCTCTCCCTGGCCCCTCTGTGTCCCCCTCACAGCCTTGTGGCACAGCGCATCCTGCCCAAGTAGAAGGAAAGAGCATTGTCAGGGGTTTGGAGGTGGGGTTCCCAAGTCTGATGGCTCTCAGCACCAGGGAAGGGAGACCCTGGACTTCTGGAACCCAGTCCCTGCGGGGGGTGGGGGGGGGTGCGCAGATGCTCTGCCGCTCCCTTGCTGGGCTCCTGATGCATAAAGTTCAGCTGCTCGCTGGGCTTCTCTCTGGCTGTCCCTCCTGGTAATGCCCTGAGCCCTGGCAACTGTGCTGAATCCCTCCCTCACCTGCCATCCAGAAAGGTCAGCAACGCCTGTGTTCGACCACCAGAACACCCATGGGATGTGCTCCCTAACCTAAGCCTTCATGTGCAAATAGCTAACAGACCGTTGTTAGCAGAGTTTACAGAGCTGAGCGGGCAGCGTGTTCCCATGTGGCCTCATCCCCTCCCCATTTCCCCTATTAATATTTTGTATTAAATGTCTTTGTTACAGTTGATGAGCCAATAGCGAAACAAACTATAGTCCAGGGTTTACGTCCCTCTTTATGCTGTGCATTCTGTGCTTTTTAAATTTTTTATTTTTTTAATGTTTTATTTATTTTTGAGACAGAGCATGAGAGGGGGAGGGGCAGAGAGAGGAGACACAGAACCGGAAGCGGGCTCCAGGCTCTGAGCTGGCTGTCAGCACAGAGCCTGACGCGGGGCTCCAACCCACGAACGTGAGATCTGACCTGAGCCGAAGCCGGAGGCTTAACCGACTGAGCCACCCAGGCGCCCCTCTATGCTTTTTTAAATGTTTATGTGGGGGGGGCGGATAGTGTGAGCAGGGGGTGGGCTGAGAAAGAGGGGGAGGGAGAGAGAGAGAGAATCCTAAGCAGGTACCGTGCTGTCAGCATAGAACCCAACTCGGCTCGAACCCACAAACCGTGAGATCATGACCTGAGCTGAAATCCTGAGATGGCCACTTAACCAACTGAGCCACCCAGGCGCCCCTCTGGGTTTTCACAAATGCATCATGTCATCTCATGGGGAATAGAAATCCTTTTGTTTTTATTGTAGTTGACACCGTGTTACATTAACTTCAGGTATACAACAGTGACTTCACAAGTGTACACGTTATGCTGTGCTCACGAGCGCAGCTGCCATGTGTCACCATACAGCGCTGTCACAGTCCCATTGTCTATCTTTCCTAGGCTGTGCCTTTTAGTCCCTGACCTATTCGCTCCAGAACTAGAAGCCTGGATCTCGCACTCCCCTGTCCCCCGTTCTGCCCCTCCCCCTCCCCCTCCCCTCTGGCAACCAGCAGTTTGTGCTCTGCATTTCTGGGTCTGTTTCTGTAAGTCCTCCGTTTTTCATGGCTTTACTCCAACCCTAGGATTTGTTCCTGTGCCTCTGTCCCCGTCCTTCCCTCTGGCCGCAGCACTATCACTTACTGCCGTCAGCCCCTGGCCAGGCCGTGCCCGGGCTGCCCACCTCCCAGTGGAGCTCGGCGCTCCAGAGCTGTCACGGTACTTCCTGCGCCTGCCACTGCAGATGGTACACCGCGCCCCTGCTAGGCTGAGTAATTCGCCACCCGGGGCCTGGAGCTCCGTTCTCTCTTTGGCCAGCGCCTGGCACGTGACCCACAGGCAGCCGGAGAAGCGGAGACGAAAGAGGGCGAGGCCGCAAAAGTGCGCCTGCGCAAGCCCGCCGGCTCGCCGGCTCGCCCTAGGGTCGGGAGTCGGAGCCCCGCCCCTCCCCGTGCGTCCGGCGTCAGCCCCTTCCGCTTCGCAAGCCGCGCCGGGCTTCTTTCCCAGGCCCTGACTGGTCAGGCGGCGGCGGGGCCGGCCTTCCCGCGGCGGGACGGGCATGCGCGCTGCCTCGG